>NC_090736.1:152288054-152363054 GCF_036898095.1 Palaemon carinicauda
GGAAATCCACTATCCCAAACTGTCTCACCTACAGATCGACCACCTCAGCCTTTTCAGATGTCCATGACTTGTATTATGGCTGTGTGTTTTTGACAGCCAGTAGGAAATAAACAACAATTATGAGGACTGGATAGTTTTTGCCCGTTCTAGGATGTGTGCAGAAGTTGGCTCTTATTTATCCCTGGAGGGAACAAATTATGTTTGTTTTGGCCTGATTGGTAACGTCTCTGCCTGGTGTTTGCCAGTTGGGGGTTCGAGTCCCGCTCAGACTTGTTAGTTCCTTTAGTGTCTGCAACCTTACCATCCTTGTGAGCTAAGGTTGGGGGTTTTGGAGGAGCGTATAGGTCTATCTGCTGAGTCATCAGCAGCCATTGCTTGGCCCTCCTTGGTCCTAGCGTGGGTGGAGAGTAGACTTGGGCGCTGATAATATAATATTCAGTCAGTCTCTAGGGCATTGTCCTGCTTGCTGGAGCAATGTCACTGTCCATTGCCATTCACGAGCGGCCTTTAAACCTTTAAACAAAAGTAAGACGTCAAGTAAAACTAACTGAAAAACTACGATTGACTGCAACATTTTTTTTTTTTTTTTTAGGGGGAAAACGTGTTTCATACTTCTAAGCAAATCTAATAACGTTGAGTGGTCCTGGGATTACTACAGAAATCAGTATATCATTATCATCATCATTACAAGCTAGAGATATAACCCTAGTTGGAAAAGCAAGATACTATAAGCCCAAGGGCTCCAACGGGGAAAAATAGCCCAGTGAGGAAAGGAAACAAGGAAATAAACTACAAGAGAAGAATAAACAATGAAAATAAAATATTTCAAGAACAGTAACAACATTAAATTAGATCCTTCACATATAAACTATGAAAACTTCAGAAAACAAGAGGGAGAGAAACAAGACATAACAGCGTGCCCGAGTGTACCCCCCAAGCAAGAGAACTCTAATCCAAGACAGTGGAAGGCCATGGTACAGAGGCTATGGCTCTACCCAAGACCAAAGAACAGTGGTTTGATTTTGGGGTGTCCTTCTCCTAGACGAGCTGCTATATAAAGCCAATGTGTGGCTGCAAGACCTGTTAACTCCTACCTGCACTAATTCATGTGACATGGCATTTTATAAGAATGGTTTTGAGAAGTTGTGAACATATCGTTGCACAAACTCTATATTAATGAGTTCACTTTTTTGGATAATATCGTACGTTTCAATAAATTACTTCCAGGATGTCAGAAAACCTCAAATGAATCAATCCATAAATTACATTGATTATATGATTAAGTGTTTTATTATTCTTTAAACTATCACCTAAAGATCTTCGCTCAGAGAAGGGGATCTTCAAGTGAGAATATTTGGGATACTGGGTCTTCAGGTGATCCCAAAATCAAATAAACTTTACCTTTAGTTGTAAGTTTTGCTAATAAAGATAATGCCGGTAGAGTCTATCTCTTTCCAAAACCAAACAGAAATAACTTTGGACAACCGCTAGCCGATTGTCCGGCTTGTATCGACCTACGTTGGACAAGTCCACTCATCATTTTCAGTGAAGTGTTATGTTATAATGACGTCATAATTACGTCACTACAGAAGTAAGGCAAACAGAGACTATGATAAGTCCTGTGTTATTTCCTGTTTTTTTTTCCGAGAATGACTATTGAAACTCGCTCTGTCACTATTTTAAATAACAACTTAAGAAATTACAAAACATAATGAACAGAGCAGCATGATTGATAAAAAGGTGTCCCAACCCGAGAAAGGATCGCTCCTATACTAATTGAATTACACTAGCTGCCTATTTAAACTAGAATAGAGTCTTTGTGCTATACCTAATCAAGTTATCAGAACCGGACGTCCAAAATATCAAAGAGAATTGCTACATATCGTTTAGCCAGTAAATTGTGTTGACACGAGAAAAGTTACAGATGGTTTTAAGTTATTGGAATCAAGATATATGTCAATTTCTTTTGGTCGCTGCAACATCCCCATATTTGTAAGCTAAGGAGGGGTATTTGGGCGAGCATATAGGTCTATCTGCTGAGTCGGCAGCAGCCATTTCCTGGTCCTCCTTGGTCCTAGCTTGGGTGGAGAGGGGCTGATCATATGTACATATGGTCAGTCTCTAGGGCACTGTCCTGCTCGATACTGCAATGTCACTGTCCCTTCCCTCTGCCATTCATAAGCGGCTTTTAAACCTTTACTGTAGGCTCTATAGCTTTCAAATAAGCGGCCCCGAGACATTACAATAAGCTCACACGAGACGTTCGAAAGACTGAAGATATTAAGACTTTCAAGAAGAAACTGAAGACTTTCGTTTCCCGAGTGCTTCTATAATATGTGGATTTGACAATAAACAGGAAATACGATGTGTGATACTCTAAATAACCAAGAGTGTATACGAGAAACAGATTTTTAGGTCCTGTAGAGCGAAGGGTTCCCCTATGTGTGATAGGACCAGGAAAATAGCCCTTAATGTAAAGTAACCTAATATATCAATATGGTTAAGCAAACTACGTATATTTGCTTATAGCTAATACGCTTAGTAAATAAGTAAATAAAAAGGTTTTAGCACGATTAAATAAATGTGGGGCTTATTAAGAACACAGAGGCTAAATTTGGGGTTACCAATATAAATTTTTTCACGACTGTTAATTTGTACAATGTATATAAATTTGAATCATAATGTATATCTTCCAAATTCATTTCCACTTCACACATACATACCACTCCTCAGCACCACCCCTGAAATAACCGCCCCCCCCCCCAATAGGAGCTACCCACAGCACCCCTGCCCCCTACGACGTTACAACGGTTCATACATACCTGGTTGCAAATTTGTTGCAACTTATTACGATAGACAACAGATAATTAAGAACGCAATATGCATTCAAACTTGATAGGAGTTAATACATACATACATATCACTTATACTAGGTTCAAATCTGTCCAGCCAAAAGCTAAATATATATATTCCCAAGGTTGAATTCGCTATTAAATGCCATTGTGGGTGATATTTACATACATATATACATATTTAACTTTTTCTCAATGAGTTATAAAGAATGAATACGACAAAATTTCACTCCCAATTCCCTCTATGACACTGTAACCTGTCTCTAAATACCCAAATAAATAATGTAATACAAACTGCTGGTTATCATCTAAGAAATATTGCGTTTATAAAAACAGTACTTGGACGAAAATTCTGTAAAGAAACTTGTGATAAACTGTGTTATTACCAGGATTGACTACTGCAACTCTATTACAATTTACCAAAGGTGCAACTTAAGAAATTACAAAACATAATAAACAGAGGAGCAAGACTGATAAAATGTGTCCCACCTAGAGAAAGAATCACCCCTATACTAATCGATTTACACTGGCTGCCGATTAAAGCGAGAATTGAATTTAAAATATGTTCAATAACCCACCAAGTTATTAGAACTGGGCGTCCAAAATACTTAGAGAATTGCTACATATTGCGCAGCCAACAAATCCTGTCGACACGAGAATAGTTACAGTTGGCTTCAAACTATTGGAACCTAGATATATGTCTACTTTAGGCTCCCGAGCCTTTAAATATGCCGTCCCGATACTATATAATAAGCTCCCACGAAACATTCGAATGATTGAAGACATTAAGGCTTTCAAGAGGAAACTGAAGACACTCTTATTTCATGAGTCTTTTGACAGTGACGATTTAACAGTAAATGAACAATACGTGATATGAAACGTTAAATACTCTGAACGAATAAGGTGAAACGACAGTGGAGATCCTGTAGAGTGGGGTTCCTCTGCTTTATGGGACCGGAAAAACAACCATCAAAGCAAAGTAAGTAAGTAAAGATACGAAAAAAACAAGTCTCCACTGAACATGAAAATGAACATACGTGCCAAAATCGAAGCACAAATAGTTTAAATCAGGACCCACCAAATTTCGTAGCTCGCAGATCATCAACCAAGATTTTGCGTACTGAAGACAATTGCGTTTTACTTATAACCAGTTTTGCTTCTGAAAGTATTCATTCCTCCGTCTTACGTGGGCCGCGGGCTCTTAAATTGCCAGCCCGTAAAAGACTATCTAATTAACTACCTCCTTAACCTTTAACGACCACCTATGAAAGCGAGAACTGTATCAACAATTGTAATTTGAAATTCTTAGCTCATGAGCATTAATATAAAGATGAATATCATGATTAAGTTTGACTGAGATACTAAAAATCTTAAAAGTGAGTTATTGGCAAACGATAGAGTTATGTTGAGGTCACTTAATTAGGTAACAGAATAGGAGAGGTGGCAGTTAACAGAATAAAACACGGAAAGAGAGAGAGAGAGAGAGAGAGAGAGAGAGAGAGAGAGAGAGAGAGAGAGAGAGAGAGAGAGAGAGAGAGAGAGAGGTTATGTGACAAGTGTTAATGCAACCTTAACAAACTCATCATTAACTTGTATTCAACGACTAAATTCTTCAGGAAACCAAAGCAACTATGTAACAGCCAACGCTAGAGTGCAAAGGATGGTCAAATCCCTTCCTTTATATCTTGCATGCAATCTCAGGTTTCCTGGATAGTGCAAGTGACTAACATTTTTTAACCATCATCAGTTTTCCTCAAAATCCAAGTGGAAAAAACTTCGTTCTTTGAAATAGATCAAAAACTCGAAAATATCACGGGAAAAGTTACTGAATTACATCAAGATTTCTTGATGTGATTATAAAAAAAAAAATTACCTAATATCTTGCTTAAATACATTCCAGTGATGTCGAATCCATGATATACGAGCAGGAGTATGCTATACACACTTATGGGCGTTTAAAGACATTTAAATTACAGTATTAGGATTTGCTAGTAAAGAATATATTTTACTTGTTTCGATGGGGAGATCTGAAGAGAGAAAACACGCAAAGAGAGTAAGTGGAGTTTGTTACAGAGTGAAATGCATGGGAGGAACATACAGCCATAGAAGGCCTATTACTTACTTTTACTTTTACTTTACTTTTAGAGGTTTATTTCTCGCCCTCCATCAAACACTAAAGGTCTGTTCAGGCGGGCCTTGGTGTATGAAAAAATAATTCCTTTCCAGTTAATATTTTGCTCTGTATCGTTATCAGTTATTTCGCTAGCATTTGTATTCAGGCTTAATAGTTTTCAGGTCACTATTATAACACTTTCTAAAAAGATAAGTCTTCAGGTTTTTCTTGAAGGCAGCCACATTTGTGCTATTCTTGACATCGAGTGGAAGGTCGTTAAAGAGTCTCGGTGCAGCATAACTGAACGTTCTTCCTCCTATTGCATGATTCACACTAATTTCGAATAGTCTATGTGGGTCATCAGCATGTCTAACTCTTACAGTGGCGCTGGTAGCTTCAGGGTAGGGGACCAAGCAATCACGAAGATATTTAGGCTTATCACCTGTAAGTGCTTTGTGAGTCAACAAGCAAATTTTAAATTCAATCCTAGCCTTAACAGGTAACCAATGTAGATCGATCAGTGCAGGAGTTATTCTCTCCCGAAATTTAATGCCTTTTATCAGTCTAGCCGCCCGGTTTTGCACATTTTGAAGCTTCCTTAGTAGTGTATTGGGCAATTTGTAGTACAGAGAATTGCAATAATCAAGCCTTGATATTACATGACTCATCACAAAAATTTTTGTACAGCCCTCTGTTAAATATTTTCTAATAAATGCTATGTTTCTCAGGTGATAGTTACACACTTTCACTGTGTTCACAATTTGGTCCTTCATTGACAAATTACAGTCTATCAGTACACCCAAATTTTTCACAACAGGCACAATCCCAACATCAGCATCACCAATTTTTATACCCTGAATTAACTGGTAATTCTTCAAAGCCACCCTTGTGCCAAAGAACATACATTCTGTTTTATCATCATTTAATTTGAGCTTTTTCCTCTGCATCCATGTTTTTATTTCAGTCATTATCTCATCAATTTTCTTCCCTGTATCTTGTGTTGTTGAAATTGAGAGGTAAAACTGAGTATCATCTGCATATAGTTTAAAACCCACTTTTTGTTTTTTCAAGATGTGTGATAGCTCGATAGTATATATGTTAAACAAGATAGGGCCCAGGACACTACCCTGTGGTACACCCTTCATAAGTATTCTCTCATTGGATCGGTTTCCAGAAACTTCTACAATAGTCTTCCTGTTCACTAAGTAACTTCGCAAAAATTTCAGTGCTTCCTGAGTCACTCCAATAGACTTTAAGTCGTCAAGTAAGTATTCGTGCACAACAGTGTCAAAAGCAGCACTAAGATCTAACATAATTAAAATTCCACACTTTCCCCCATCAAGAAGACCTATCATATCATTCATTATTGAGCACAAAGTAGTTTCTGTAGAATGATTAGCTCTGTAGGCCGATTGATTTTCCGGGAATACCTCTAACTCGTCAATATGCGCCCATAATTGCTCACTTATGACTTTTTCAATAAGCTTTGACATGTAGGATAAATTTGAAATGGGCCTATATGAATTTAGCTCGTTTACATCACCTTTCCCTTTGTAAATTGGTTTGATCAACGCAGTTTTTTCACAGCTAGGAAAACAGGATTGCGATATACTTAGGTTAATCATGTTCAGGTAAATATTATATACGACTTGTTTGTTTGGGGCTTCACTTATTGAACTGTTTGGGAAAGGGTCGTTTCCACAATATGTATTCTTCATCTCTCTCATAACCTTTAACAAGTCGCACATATTTATCTCCCTAAATTTTATTAACTTCTTTCCCTCCTTCACTGGCATAGCTGACTGTCCTTCCAAGTGATTTTGGGGGAAGCCTCTATAGATTTTATCAATTTTTTCACTAAAGAATATAGCAAAACTCTCTGTACAAACATTGTCAGGCAAGACATATTTTTTCTTTAATCCTATCAAATCATCAAGGTTTTTGTGAAAGTCCTTCATGTTATTAGTTTTTTTACATTCGCCGTTGTAGAATTTTCTTTTTGTTTTTTCTAACAGGATGTTATAGTCATTTCTGGCCTTATTATATAGATTTCTGGCTTGTAAGGATTTGGCTCTTTTCCATCTACCTTCCATCTTACGTCTGTCTTTTTGCCTTTAATAGCTCACTATTATACCATCTAACATTTTCGCGTACCACTATTTGTTTGTTCTTTATGGGACACATGGTGTCGTACATTTTTCCAAAATTGTCGTTGTATTTCTTGGTATAGCACCCAACACATTCTATGTCTACCATATGTTCACATTGTGTGTTCACACAAGACATTTGCGCTACACTAGCTTCAATAAAATTCTCAGCATCAAAATTTTCCCGTTCCCTATATGTGATCCATTTTTTCAATACTCTGGTGCAATTTATATTGACATTAAAGGTGATGAAGATTAAGAATGAAGCAGCAGCAGCAACAGACATGGTTAAGCTATATAGTCTTCTATTAATGTTCTAATGGGGAATGTTAAAGAAAAAGGCTCCCGGGTGTGCATAGGGACCAAGAACTATCAGATAAATTTCTAGAAATTTCAAAAGCAAAAAAAAAAAAAAAAAAAAAAATACAATTGGATGTTTTACGGTATTCAAATTCAGATTGGTGTTAAACCAGACCCACAAATAAGATGAGAGTTTTTGTGGCATCCTTTTTTAATGAATTAGTCATCAGGATTTTTTAAAGGGGCTAAAAATCAAATCGTGTAATTTATCTTATGGCAATATCTAAAGTAATTGGACTAGAATACTTTTATAGTATTACAGGAATATTAAATGTTACCATTCAAGAGTAAATATCTTAAATCTGAGACAGTGGCTGTAGCCCCGCCCATTCTGAAAAGTGTTCTCGAGTATCAGGACTTACGTAAACAAAGCTATTTCGAATTAATCCTTCATGGCAAAAGGGCTCGAATATGTCATTCTTGAATTACTAGTTAGACATTAGGGAAGTATGAAACATTGCCAGATGACCAGTCAGCATACAGACAATTGTATTCTACGGTGAAAACAATATGCAGTATTGTAAATATGACTTACTGGCAATAGTGGATGACGACAGGTGTGGCGGTTTTCCTGGTCCTATCAAAGGAAGAAAAGACCTTGTCACTAAAGGACCTACAATATCAGTTTGGCGTTATATATTCTTTAGTATTCAATAGCGTATTGCGTGTTAATTTTCCAATCCACTTCATCGAAGCCCTCTTCTACCCTTACATAGAGGAAAGTAGCCACTGAACAATTACATTGCAGTAACCCCTTGGGTGAAGAAAAATGGTTTACATTCAGAACAAAATTGAATTATTAACTTCACATTAAACTAATAAAGGCTTCCTAATTTTGAATTAAAAACCAATTAAAAAATCACTGACAACGAGTAGGCCGTCTTCTTTTAGAGCAAATATGCCGAAAACCACTTTTGCCTGACTGGTAGAAAGACAGACTAGGAACCAATACCCACCACCACCAATTGCAGTGAATTTTTAGTTATTAACGAATGAACGGAGTTAGCCTATTCACTAGTGAATGATTAAAAAATATTGATGATAGCTTAATAGAAAATAAATCGTATCAACAAATGCTTCCAAAAAATATTTTCTCATATCAGAATTGTGCAAGAAATTCGTCCTAACTGCTTACGATTCTGCAACCAACATATGAAAACTGAAGGTAAATATCTCGAAGTAAATAAATACTAAGCCTATATCATGGCCGGTTTCAAAACGAAAGCATATGAAAATAAACCTGAATTGTATTATTACGCAAAATACCTTAGAATAAGTATACGATAAACTGACTTCATAGGGTCAGGAAAACCGACCGTAAAGTAAATGTAAAGTATGGACTCAACAACATGACAAGCTATTCACAGTAGCTGGTTAAACAGATTTATGCATTTCCTCGGGAAAAGCCATGATTATTAACATATATAACAACAACAACAGTAATAGTGATAATAATAATACTAATAATAAGCAAGTGGAACAACTCATGCAAGACTGTCCATATCACCTAGAAACACAAGCATGATTTAACAGAAACGTACTTTTGAATTCGGTTCCTAAATTGTAACTCGTGATTGCTTGGTCTCCTACCCTCAAGCTACTAGCACTGCTGTAAGAGTTAGACATGCTGATGATCAATATAGACTATTCGAAATTAGTGTGGATCATGCAATAGGAGGAAGAAAGTTTTGTTATGCTGCACCGAGACTCTTCAACGACCTTCCACTTGATGTCAAGAATAGCAAAAATGTGGCAGCTGTTCTGCTCGATAGGGCAATGCCACTGTCCCTTCCCTCTCCCATTCATAAGCGGCCTTTAAACCTTTACTGTAGGCTCTATAGCTTTCAAATACGCGGCCCCGAGACATTACAATATGCTCACACTAGACGTTCGAAAGATTGAAGATATCAAGACTTTCAAGAAAAAACTGAAGACGTTTTCGTTTCCCGAGTGCTTCGATAATTTGTGGATTTGACAATAAACAGGAAATGCGATGTGTGATACTCTAAATACCTAAGAATGTATACGAGAAACAGATTTGTAGGTCCTGTAGAGCGAAGGGTTCCCCTGTTTTGCGAAAGGACCAGGAAAACAGCCCTTAATGTAAAGTAACCTAATATAACAATATAGTTAAGCAAATTACGTATATTTGCTTCGAGCTAATAGGCTTAGTAAATAAATAAATAAAAAGGTTTTAGCACAATTCAATGAACGCGGAACTTATTAAAAACAAAGAAGCTAAATTTGGGGTTACCAATATAAATTTTTTTCACTACTGTTAATTTATATAATGTGTATAAATTTGATTCATAATGTATATCTTCCAGAATCATTTCCACTTCACACACACTTGCCATCCCTCAGTACCACCCCTGAAATACCCCCCCCCCCCCCATAGGAGCTACCCACACTAGGTACCCACAGCACCCCTTCCCACTACGACGTTACAACTGTTCATATATACCTGGTCGCAAGTTTGTTGCAACTTATTACGATAATCAACAGATGATTAAGCACGCAATATGCATTCAAACTTGATAGGAGTTTGTACTACATACATACATGTCACTTACATTAGGTTCAAATCTGCCCAGCCGAAAGCTATATGTATTCCCAAGGTTGAATTATGTATTAAATGCCATTGTGGTTGATATTTCCATACATATATACATATTCAACTTTTTCTCAATGAGGTATAAGAATGAATGCACAAAATTTCACTCCCAATTCCCTCTATGAGATAGTACACAATTTAACTATCACGATACAAAAGCAAAAACAAGTCTCCACTGAACATGAAAATGAACATACGTGCCAAAATCGAAGCACAAATAGTTTAAATCGGGACCCACCAAATTTCGTAGCTCGCAGATCATCAACCAAGATGTGTACTGAAGACATTTGCGCATTACTTATAACCAGTTTTGCTTCTCAAATCAATGCAGGAGGTAATTTGCACATGAAAGTATTCATTCCCCCATCTTACGTAGGCCGCAGGCTCTTAAATTGCCAGCCCGTAAAAGACTATCTAACTACCTCCTTAACTTTAACGACCACCTATGAAAGCGAGAAATGTATCAACAATTGTATTTTGAAATTTTTAGCTCATGAACATTAATATAACGATGAATATCATGATTAGCTTGACCGAGATACTAAAAATCTTAAAAGTGAATTATTGGTAAGCGATAGTTATGTTGAGGTCACTTAATAAAGTAACAGAATAGGAGAGAGTTGCTTGACTGAGATGCTAAAAATCTTAAAAGTAAATTATTGGCAAACGAGACTTATGTTGAGGTCACTTAATGAGGTAACAGAATAGGAGAGAGAGGTGGCAGTTAACAGAATAAAACACGGGGGCTGAGAGAGAGAGAGAGAGAGAGAGAGAGAGAGAGAGAGAGAGAGAGAGAGAGAGAGAGAGAGAGATAGATTTGGTTTTCTGACATCTAAGGAAATTGACGCCGAAAAGAGAGAGAGAGAGAGGGGGGGGGGGTTATGTGATGAGTGTTAATGCAACCTTAACAAACTCATCATTAACTCGTATTTAAAGACCAAATTCTTCAGGAAACCAAAGTAACTATGTAACAGCCAACGCTAGAGTGCTAAGGGTGGTCAAATCCCTCCAGTTATATCTTGCATGCAATCTCAGGTTTCTTGGATAGTGCAAGTGTCTAACATTTTTTTAACCTTCATCAGTTTTCCTCAAAAATCCAACTAGAAAAAACTTCGTTCTTTGAAATAGATTAAAAACTCAAAAATATCACGGGAAAAGTAACTGAATTATATGATTTATTTCAAGATTTCTTGATGGGATTGTAAAATTATGACCTAATATCTTGCCTAAATATATTCCAGTGATGTCGAATCCACGATATACGAAGCACGAGTATGCTAAACACACTTATGGGCGTTTAAAGACATTTAAATTATTTGGATTTGCTGGTAAAGAATATATTTTACTTGTTTCGATGGAGAGATCTGAAGAGAGAAAACACGCAAAGAGGGTAAGTGGAGTTTGTTACGAAGTGAATGCATGGAAGGAATATACAGCCATAGAATTCCTATTAAGAAGGAAGCAGCAGCAAAAGACATGGATAAGCTATATAGTCTTCTAAATGTTCTAATGGGGAGTGTTAAAGAAAAAGGCTTCGGGTGTGCATAGTGACAAAGAACGATCTGATAAATTTCTGGAAATTTCAAAAGCAAAATAAACAAAATACAATTGGATGTTTTGCGGGTATTCAAATTCAGATTGGTGTTAAACCAGACCCACAAATAAGATAAGAGTTTTAATGATGATTGAGAGTTTTTTGGCATCCTGTTTTAATGAATTAGTCATCAGGATTTTTTAAGGGGGCTACAAATCAAATCGTGCAATTTATCTTATGGCAATATCTAAAGTAATTGGACTAGAATACTTTTATAGTATTTCAGGAATATTAAAATGTTACCATTGACGAGTAAATATCTTAAATCCGAGACAGTGGCTATGGCCCCACCCGTTGTGAAAAGTGTTCTCGAGTATCAGTACTTACGTAAACAAAGCTATTCCGAATTTATCCTTCATGGCAAAAGGGCTCGACTATGTCATTCTTGAATTACTAGCTGGACATTTGGGAAGCATGAAACATTGCCAGATGACCAGTCAGCATACAGACAATTGTATTCTACGGTGAAAACTATTTGAAGTATTGTAAATATGATTTACTGGCAATAGTGGATGACGACAGGTGTGGCGGTTTTCCTGGTCCTATCAAACGAAGAAAAGCCCCAGTCACTAAAGGACCTACAATATCAGTTTGGCATATATAATCATTAGTATTTAATAGCATATTGCGCGTTAATTTTCCAATCCACTTCATCGAAACCCTCTTCCACCCTTACATAGAGGAAAGTAGCCACTGAACAATTACATTGCAGTAACCCCTTGGGTGAAGAAAAATGGTTTACATTCAAAACAAGTTTAAATTATTAACTTCACATTAAACTAAATAAGGCTTCCTAATTTTAAATTAAAAACCAATTTAAAAATCCCTGACGCCGAAGAGAGAGAGAGAGAGAGAGAGAGAGAGAGAGAGAGAGAGAGAGAGAGAGCCTTACCTTATTGCCTTATTTTTTGTTTGGGTTCCCCCAGGTCCCTCAGTGTGAGGCACCTCGTATATCCACCAGAGAGTTGCTAATACATCTTCCAGTGTATTTTGCATCTTCCAGTCTTGGATGGTCTGGGATGCATCTTAGGTATTTATCGAGCTGATTTTTAAACGCATCTACGCTCACTCTTGATATGTTTCTTAGATGAGCTGGCAGCACATTAAATAGTCGCTGCATTATCGATGCTGGTGCGTTGTGGATTAATGTCCTGTGCGCCTTTCTCAGTTTACCTGGAATGCTTTTTGGCACTATTAATCTACCTCGGCTTGCTCTTTCTGATACTTTAAGCTCCATGATGTTTTCAGCAATTCCTTCTATTTGCTTCCATGCTTGTATTATCATGTAGCGTTCTCTTCTCCTTTCTAGACTGTATAGTTTTAAAAATTGCAGTCTTTCCCAGTAATCAAGGTCCTTAACTTCTTCTATTCTAGCAGTATAGGACCTTTGTACACTCTCTATTTGCGCAATATCCTTTTGGTAGTGTGGGTACCATATCACATTGCAGTACTCGAGTGTACTACGCACATAAGTTTTGTAAAGCATAATCATGTGTTCAGCTTTTCTTGTTTTAAAGTGTCTGAATAACATTCCCATTTTTGCTTTACATTTAGCCAACAGTGTTGCTATTTGGTCGTTGCATAACATATTCCTATTTAAAATTACACCAAGGTCTTTAATTGCTTCCTTGTTTGTGATTGTCTCATTATTAGGTCCCTTGTATGCATACACCATTCCTTCTCTGTTTCCATAATTTATTGATTCGAATTTATCGGAGTTAAATACCATCCTATTTATCTCCGCCCATTCATATATTTTGTTTAGATCTCTTTGTAGTGAGTTCCTATCTTCATCACAAGTAATTTCTCTACTTATTCTTGTGTCATCGGCGAAACTTCTCACTACGGAGTTTTCAACATCACAGTCTATGTCTGAGATCATAATAACAAATAGCAGTGCAGCTAATACCGTACCTTGGGGCACACCAGATATTACCTGGGCTTCATCTGATTTCTCGTCATTTGCAACCACTATCTGTTTTCTGTTTTGCAGGAATTCTTTTACCCATTTTCCTATCTTTCCCACAATATTATGCTTTCTCATTTTTTTCTCCAATATGTTATGGTCTACCTTGTCAAAGGCTTTTGCAAAATCTAGATAGATCACATCTGTGTCTTTTTCATATATCATATTATTGTATATGTTTTCATAGTGAGCTATCAGTTGGGTCTGTGTACTTTTTCCAGGTACGAAACCGTGTTGACCCATATTAAACAAATTATTTTTGACCAAATGGTTCATTATTTTCTTTTTTATTACCCTCTCATACTTTCATAATATGTGATGTTAGACTAACAGGGGGGGGGGGGGTTATGTGACAAGTGTTAATGCAATCTTAACAAACTCATCATTAACTCGTATTTAACGACTACATTCTTCATAAAACCAAAGCAACTATGTAACAGCCAATGCCAGAGTGCCAAGGATGGTCAAATTAGAGCAAATATGCTGAAAACCAATTTTGCCTGACTGGTCGAAAAACAGACTAGTGACTGTTTAGTTAACTAATGAACTGAGTAAGCCTATTCACTAGTGAATGATACAAAAATATTGATGATAGCTTAATAAAAAATAAATCTTATCAATAAATGCTTTCCCAAAAAAAATATTTTCTCATATATATCAGAATTGTGCAAGAAATTCGTCCTAACTGCTTACGATTCTGCAACCAACATATGAAAACTGAAGGTAAATATCTCGAAGCAAATAAAGAGGAAATAAATAGTAAGCCTAAATCATGGCCGGTTTCAAAGCGAAAGCATTTGACAATAACCATGAATTGTGTTATGCGAAAAACCTTAGAATATGTATACGATAAACTGACTTTGTAGGGCCAGGAGAATAGACGTAAAGTAAATGTAAAGTATGGACTCAATAACATGACAAGCTATTCCCAGTAGCTGGTTAAACAGATTTATGCATTTCCCTAGGTAAGCCATGATTATTAACATGAGTAACAACAACAACAGTAATAATAATAATAATAATAATAATAATAATAATAATAATAATAATAATAATAATAATAATAATAATAATAATAATAATAATAATAAGCAAGTTGAACAACTCATGCAAGACTGCCCATATCACTTATAAACACAGGCATGATTGAACAAAGATGTATTTTTGAATCGGTTCCTAAATTGTAACTTGAAAAAAAGATCGCCACTGCTGTATGACATCACAGCCTACATTCCACAATCGTGGAACCAATGCTCAACCATTTTGAGTCGTTCTTTACCACAATTTTAAATGTAAACAATCAATTAATTAAAAATTGTTTCGCCAAGTTAAATTAAAATCATGATTTTTATAGTATCACCATTCGTTTTAACATGGTTAACAACAGAACTGATCCTTTATAACCAACCTTAAAGTCAAAATATATTTGCTGATTATTATTACAGAGTTAGTCTCGCCTTCGATTCAAATTGCCCAATCAACAAAGCATCAAAGACAGCATCGACATTCCATGAAATCATGGGATCATTAATAGCCATCTTTTTTCACAAAAATAATATTGTCGCAAATAAAGCTAATCATCATTTAGTAACAAAACTAATTAATGAAAAACAAATTCTCAAGTTTTTACCTTGATACTAAATGAAGACAGTATTAATTAAATCAGGCTTCCCATATTCAGATTAAAACAAGATTTTTGGAAAATTCACTGACAACGAGTAGGTCCGTCCTTGTAACGAAGAGCAAATATGCAGAAAAACACCTTTATCTGGTTAGTAAAAATAAACACCCAAAGACACCCCGCCCCACCCCCACTTACGGTAAGAGTTTAGTAATTAATTAACGAGGTAATCATTAATGCTAATTGAACACGAGAGAGAGAGAGAGAGAGAGAGAGAGAGAGAGAGAGAGAGAGAGAGAGAGAGAGAGAGAGAGAGAGAGAGAGCTACTTATGTGGAACCTTTCAGTGGTTAATTTTAATTAAGAATTAAAAGTGTAGGCACAGAGAGAGAGAGAGAGAGGAGAGAGAGAGAGAGAGAGAGAGAGAGAGAGAGAGAGAGAGAGAGAGAGAGAGAGAGAGAGAGAGAGAGAGAGAGAGAGAGAGAGAGAGTATATATCTGGAAGTAGCTTAATTGGTGGGTGCGGCTAATACAGGTAATTGTCAAACTAATGTAAAGTGGGACAATGGTTGTTTCTTAAACCAAAATAACTTTAGCTTATATATTTGTCTCAAGGATTGAATGTATTTGTATTAAAACGAATGATATATGTTATTTATACAGTATGTGTATAATGAGTTATAACAAATGATTTATTTTGTGTATTAGTAAAATAATGATTCTGTGAGAATGTTGAGTTGTCAAATGAAATATATTTTTGGTCAACTACCGAATATCTTTCCAACACACATCACCTGAAACTCTCAGTTCCTAATTACACTTTTGCGATGCAACAATTTGCACAAATTACACAATTTTCACTTTAGTTTACACCATCACATTCACACCTTTTAAAATGTGAAAAGAAATTTCTAATAAAATTTCTTACCAGATTAAATCATAGTATGTGATTAAAAACATTCTTCCGTTTTTAATAAAATATTGAGCAGATATTGAAATGATGCGACCCTCTATTTCAATCACGGGAAAAAAAATCCAAATAAAGTAGATATCGACATTTGATTTGGATGATAAAATCTAGGCCTACGCTATAGGCATTTGTATTCTCAATTAATTTTTATAACAACAAATACGATTATAGGTGATTACAATGTAATTGGAACTCAATGGTAACAGCTACAGTTATACACCATCATATTGTTAATTGAAAAGTTAAAGCCATATCTGGAAACAATCTAATTTAATTAACTTTCACTGATTAAGAGAATTGCCACCACACGCTAAAAACAGCATTTTGGGAAATGCCTTTCCATAAAAATTCTTCGCCAATAAAAGACCCTTAAAGAAATTCGATGTTTTACCATCACACATGGACACCTACAGCACCTACAAGATATTCGAATCTCCAGTATTTTGAGTAATACAACAGCGAGATAATAAAAACATTGAAAACTTTTAAAGTGTGTCCCTCCTTACCCATTAAATCCTTCTTTGTTTGCAGGATCACAAGTTGAGAGACAAAACTTGATTCCTGCTTCCTCCCTCTGTGTTTGGGTCTTGGGACAGAACTGACTCCGGAGTCTTCTTCTATCTTCTACAGTCTACGCTGTTAGGGACATCCCTAGAGTCCCTAAAAGTTCCCCAGACCAGAAGTAATTCCCCCATGCATTTTCCAACACAATTAAATCTGTAGCCTACTAAATACTGAACTATGTACTCCTGCATCTTCAATGATTATATATTCTGTATTTACTTTTAATTATGGTATTTGTGAAACCAAAAACAGTAAATCTTTTTAAATGATGAACTTTTGTTCTAATTTCAGTTTGTGCTCTGAAAGATATATTAATCAAATTATAATTGAAATGAATGTCACAACAAAGGAAAATAGTAAAACATAATTAAGTCATTCCCACTCATTATACATCTTATTGAAGACTGAATTATTCACGAGTATTTAGAATGTGTTTTACAATTACCAGACATATAGGAATTCTCACACTTTATATCCCCAAAAACCTCTAAAATTTCCCAGATTTGGGCAAATTCCCAAAAAGTCGTTCCCCTGATTAAAGAATTGTTTCAACCATTCAGGGACCTCCACCATAGTCTGCTTCTACAGCCTTTTCACCTGGAATTCAAGTATTTTGCTTAGGATATATTCAAACATTCTTCCAATATACTAATTGAATTATAATAGGAGTTCAGAAGATATTCGTATGAATATAATTTAATATTTAATGGATATATACGAGTGAAATGTATAAAAACATTACCCCTGGATCAACGATCTTAAGAAAAGAAAACGGTACAACT
Organism: Palaemon carinicauda; assembly: GCF_036898095.1. Classification (NCBI taxonomy): domain Eukaryota; kingdom Metazoa; phylum Arthropoda; class Malacostraca; order Decapoda; family Palaemonidae; genus Palaemon; species Palaemon carinicauda. The sequence goes on from NC_090736.1 coordinate 152,305,636, forward strand.
TTTGATTTAGAGAAAACCTTATTTAAGGGTAACTATAATATATTTAACCACCAAAAAGAATTTTTTTTCTTCGTTGTAAAGTAATCTAAGCAAATTTATGAGTTAATAGAGGGTTATAAACATTGAGTTATATACATTGTTCATCATTTCTTCTTAATATGTTTTATGTTCATTTGAGTTATGTACATTGTTCATCATTTATTCTAAATATGTTTCATGTTCATTTCAGATTGACCGTGGTCATTGTTCAATAATAAAGACATTTGAATAAATGGACCAAGCTCTTATTTATCTTCCATAACTTACATAACTGTACGACATGAAATAAGTAATATTTCAGAAAAATAAAATTATCACCATAAAATGAAATCAGATAGTATCAAAATCTAGGACTTATAGTTTGGCTATAGACTCCATATAAACCGGTATTAGCCTGTTTGTTTAACTATATTTACAAATATTTATCTTTTAAATGAAGGGAGATGTTATGTAATTACCCTTCTAATAGTTTTAACTAAATTTAGTTAAAGAAGCATTTGAACAAAGTATCTATATCTTTCATTATTATTATTAATTCCATTATTATTATCATTATTAATTGCTAAGCTACAGCCCTTGTTGGAAAAGCATTATACTATAAGCCCAAGGGCTCCAACAGGGAAAATAGCCCAGTGAGGAAAGGAAATAAGGAAACAAATAGAATAGTGTGCACGAGTGTACATTCAAACAAGAGAACTCTAACCCAAGACAATGGAAGAAGACCATGGTACGGAGGTTATGGCAATACCCAAGACTAGAGAACAATAGTTTGATTTTAGAATGTTTTTTCTCCTAGAGGGGCTGCTCAACACAGATGATGCCAATATAACACGTCACTCAAATATAGATTGACGTACTGCTATAATTGTGAATATAACATTTGATAATGATAAACGCTGACAAACACAAGAGGAACCTCAAACTGCATTAGAATAGTTAATTTTAATTTTGGACGCTAAGAATTGTGCCACATCGGCAGATACAGTAGGCCTAAAATAGCCTAATGGCAGAAGAGGTTACATAGTTCTCTTGCCTGAGTAGGCCTATACACTTGGGCAAACTATTATCTCATTTCTGTTTTTTTTTTTTAGTTTGTATAGTTTATATATGGAATATATATTTTAATGTTGTTGCTGTTCTTAAAATAATTTATATTATTTTTTAGTTACTTCTCTTGTAGTTTATTTATTTTCTTGTTTTGTTTCCTCGCTGAGTTATTTTTTCCCTTTGGAGAATTCTACTTTTCTTACTAGGGCTGTAGCATAGCTAATAATAATAACAATAATAATAAAAATAATGGGTGGACTTCAACACTAAGAAGCAGTAATAATAATGAAGACATGGTTGAATATGATGGATTCAATAATAATAATAATAATAAAGTGACATCCAAATGCATAGAGTACAGACATGCATCAGGTATTATGTAAATCACATAGCCGACTCTCTTAACTTTGGTGTTTTCTTGACATTCAAAATGAATTCCAAGAACAAATGACATACATTGGAACGGAGAAGCTGATCTAAGAGCAGAGGTAAACTACTGGAAATTAAACATACCACCAAAAGACTTGGAATTTCAAACTCCTTACGAATATCAGTAAATATTTTTAAATACCTGTACGATAAAACTGTGAGTAATTTAGGAAGGTCGACGGCTGTACTTTGCAATGAAAAAGAGAACACCATCTGTTAATGAATCCAACGGGAAAATATAACTCCGCGAGGAAAGGAAACAAGGAAATCAATAAACTACGAGAAGTAATGAACAACTAAAATCAAATATTTAAAAAAAAAGTAACAACATTGAAATGGATCTTTCATATATAAACTATAAAAACTTAAAAAAAAAAAAAAAACAGGAGGAAGAGAAATAACAGAATAGTGTCCAAGCGTACCGTCAAGCAATAGATTATTTCAAAAGACAGCAAGACTATCTTAAAATGAAGGGGTAACTAAAAAAGAGGCAAAGGGAAGAAAATCTTTAAGGGCAATAATTAGTACAGAATTCATTAATAAGGTGAAAATGAAGATGTTTGCTGACAAAAATAAAATCATGGTAATTTCAAGATAATTAATACACTCAATTTCAGACTACTATCCCAATAAAATCATATCCTATTAACCTATAAGTGATAAGCATACTGATTTCTTACAAGACCAGAGGCACTTGATACTTCAAAATACCATTATTATTACAGAAATCCCTTGAGATACGAGTGTCCCAACATACGAGAAATTTGAGATATGAGGAAAATTTACCAAATTTTTGTCCTGTGATACGGGAAAAATTTGAGATATGAGGCGGTTCCCTGTGTGGCCACCAGGTGGCCAAGTGTGCGAGAGGCTTCTCACCAGGACAGCATCGCTCGGTCTTTCCCATCAGATCTCCGTCGCGTAAAGTTATCTCCGAGCATCACCCGTAGTGTTTGCTTTTTTACGTGTTTTTTGCGTTAATCAGTGCAGAATTAAGTGAATAAGCAATGGGTCCAAAGCAAGCGAGTGCAAACAAAGGTAGTGAAAAGAAAAAGCGTATGATGACAATCGAGATACAACATGAAATAATCGAAAAACATGAGAGTGGTGTAAGAGTGACTGAGCTGGCTCGCCAATATGAGAAGAGTACATCAACAGTATGTACCATCCTCAAGCAGAAGGATGCTATAAAGAGCACCAAGCCTTCCAAAGGAGTAACCATCCTTTCCAAGCTGCGCAGTGATATCCATGACGAGATGGAGAGGATTATTTTAATATGGATAAAGGAGAAACAGTTGGCGGGAGATAGCATGACCGAGACTATCATCTGTGAAAAGGCCAGCAGAATCTACGATGACTTGAAAGGGAAGCAAGCAGCTGAGAGAGGGGAGACTTCGACGGCAGCGGAAACCTTCAAAGCCAGTCGTGGCTGGTTAGATAACTTCAAAAAATGGACTGGGATCCACTCGGTTGTGAAGCATGGGGAAGCAGCAAGTTCCGACCCGAAAGCCGCGGCGGACTTCGTCAAAAATTTTGCCTTGGTTATCGCACAAGAAGGCTATATCCCCCAACAAGTATTCAACTGCCATGAAACTGGCCTTATCTGGAAGATGCCAAGGAGGACATTCATCAAGGAGAAGAGACTACCGGGCCATAAACCCATGAAGGACTGGTTAACTCTAGCCTTGTGTGCCAATGCCAGCGGTGTACCACTCAAAAAACCCACGTGTTTTGAAGAGCCAAAGGATCTTGAAAGAAAAACTGCAAGTGATGTGGCCCGCTAATGCTAAGGCTTGGGTTACGCAGCATTTCTTTACAGAATGGGTTAATCTGTACTTTGGTCTGGCAGTCAAAAAATATTTGGCAGAGAAAAGCCTGCCAATGAAATGTCTCCTGGTCCTCGACAATGGCCCTGGTCACCCTCCTGGTCTCAAAGAGGACATTCTTGATGAGCACAGATTCATCAAGGTCCTTTATCTTCCGCCCAACTCCACGCCACTCCTCCAGCCCATGGACCAACAAGTAATTTTTAACTTTAAAAAACTGTACATGAAGCATTTGTTCAAGAAATACTTCAATATCACAGAAAACACCAATATCACAATTCGTGCATTTTGGAAGGAACATTTTAATATCGTCCATTGCTTAAAAATTATTGACGAAGCATGGCAGGGTGTCACACGGAGAACTCTTAATTCAGCATGGAAGAAATTGTGGCCAGATTCCGTCGCTGAAAGGGACTTTGAAGGGTTCGATATGCCAGACCCTGATGAACCCCGAACCTATTGTGGTGGATGAAATCGTGTGTCTTGGAAAGTCCATGGGGCCGGAGGTAGATGAGGCAGACGTGAACGACCTTGACGAGGAGCATCAGGAAGAGCTCACGACACAGGAATTGATCGAGCTCCAGGAGATCCAACATTCGGAGGTGTTGCAGAAGCTCAGTAGCGAGGAGGAAGTGGAAGACGAGGGCCGCCTTTCTATGACGGAAATCAGAGACATGTTAGCGAACTGGCAAGAGTTTTCTAATTTTATGGAAATGAGGCACCCGGACAAGTTGGCGTGTGGTCGCGTGTTAGACTTTTGTGACAAAACTTGCGCACGTCATTTTCGCAACATTTTGAAGGGGAGAAAAAAGTAAACATCCCTAAATAGGTTCCTTTTAGAAAGGCCTGCAAAAAGTGAAGGTGAAAGCAAGTCAATAAGCGAGGCAAAAAGAGCCAAGCCGGAAGAAGAAAAGTAAAAAAGTGAAAATGAAAACAAAATTGGAATTAAGTTTAGTGTAACGTAAGATTAACATTTATTTTTAAGTGTGTGTACAATAAGCTAATTTTATTTAAGTTAAATTTAAAGTTGATAATTTCATTTAAGTTAAATTTAAAGTTGATAATTTCATTTAAGTTAAATTTAAAGTTTAAGTTATGTTACGTAGTGTTACAAAAGTGTACCATACCAAATGTATTGCTGTCAAGTCTCTCTCCTCCCCGTCCTCTCTCCCTCCACTTACGCACACACCGCCGTTAGCTCCAACCGTCTGTCTCGAAGGTAGGAACTCCATAATAATGTTACGTTTTACTGAGGATAAAACCAGTACATAGGTATTTATTTTGTGAGCGTAGAATGTGAATTAGAACAATTAAAACATGTTTTTCCACTGTAATATACTGTTTTTAGGTGTTTTTTCAGAGGGTAGGAACGGATTAATTTTTTTTAGTTATTTTGTATGGGAAAAACTTATCTGATATACGAGCAAATTGACACACGAGGTCCCAGAACGCATTAAGCTCGAATGTGAAGGTATTATTGTATTATCATTATTCTTTGCCAAGCTACAACCCTAGTTGGAAAAGCAGGATGCTATTAGCCCAAGGGCCCCAACAGGGAAAATAGCTCAGTGAGGAAAGGAAATAAGAAAATAAACTACAAGAGAAGTTTAAGAACATTAACAACATTAAAATGAACCTTTCATATATATGCTACAAAAACTTCAAAATAATAAGAGGATGAGAAAAAAGTTAGAATAGCGTGCCTAAGTGCACCCTCAAGCAAGAGAACTCTACCTTAAGACAGTGGAAGACCATGGTACAGAGGCTATGACACTACCCCAGACTAGAGAATAATGGTTTGATTTTAGTGTGTCCTTCTCCTAGAAGAGCTGCCTACCATAGCTTAAGTCTCTTCTACCCTTACCAAGCAGAAAGTAACCACTGAACAAATACAGTGCAGTAGTTAACCCTTTGAGCGAAGAATGTACGATTCCCTATCAGGTCACCCCTATTGGGTTTAGAAGTGATATTGTAACAGAGTTGACTAAAATCAAGACATTTCTCCACCACGGGCATATTATGCATTACAGTACAGGCAAAGTTTCAACTCAGATTGATTAAGTTTCCTCAGATATCATGCAAAACAAAGTAAATTATTATTGTTAAAATTACTAGCTAAACTACAACCCTAGTTGGAAAAACAAAATGCTATAAGCCCAGGGGCTCCAACAGAAAAAATAGCCCAGTGAGGAAAGGAAATAAGGATATAAACAGTAAAAGAAGTAATAAACAATTAAAAATGACAAATTCGTAGATAATTTGTATTTTTGGGCTCAAGCCATGTCGTCCTGATGGAAGGTTTCTTCAGTAGCTTCCTTAGGGTATATATAACTACAGTAGATATTCCCAGAGAATTAAACTAAAGGTTTCACAGAATTCTAACTTCTGGCGCGAGTACCCATAAGGTTTCCCTTTAGGATATCGTATAATAACAGGGGACGTATGCTTGACACGCCACATAGCTATCTGCACCCCACACAGCGTTTACGCTTCGAGGGGGAAGTGTGGCAAGTTATGGGAGGAGCCGTACTAAGATCTCCTCCTTCGTTACTGTTATGGTACTCTGTGATGTCATAACCGACGCCATTGTTGGCCGCCATCTTGGTTGACGTCACCGTTGCGCGCCTTCCTCATTCCTTCTTACGTAGCGTTTATGACCAGGTGCTTTTTCCCAGTTATTCGCTTGTATTATCGCCATGTCGCAATCTTCTGCCTCGCTTTCTTCTGGAAAGTTGAGTACCATATTCTTGTATTGTATAAACCAGCTCTGGCCGTAAAGTAACGCCTTTTTATCTTAAAATACCATGTTTTGTGGCGGAGCTGTGCCTTTACCGGAGGCGTCATGACGCTGACGCTGTTGTTCGCTTCGCATGCTTTATTTAGTTAGCCAGAACAACCCTCCCGGTCTTATAACTAATTATCAGCATTAGTTATTTAGTCTTCATTGCTAGGAATTAGTTATATTATACCGGCTGTATTCATTTTCGGCGAGTGTAGGTAGCCGAATTCGTATGCTAGTTTGCTAGCCTGGCCCCTAGCCTCGATAGCCTAGGCATTTTTGGTTTAGTTTCATGCATGATATAATAGTGTTCCTAGTGTTTTTTTCCGAAATGAAGATGTTAGGCATTGATACATATAAGATTCAGTGATTGCACATGTTTTTCTCCTTCTAGGAAGTATACAAGGGGTTTCGATGATCTTGGTAGTCGACTCCCTTGCCCCTAACCTAACGCTAGGGCTTTTGTATACTTTCTCACCTCCCCAGTTACCTTATCCAAGGTACTCTCCTCCCTCTGAGGTAGCCTAGGCTACATCCTAGCCCTCCTTACCTTGAATCGTATTCAAGTGAGGTTAGGCTAGGATTTTCTTTCCCCACTCTTAGCCATAGTACATGAGCTTTGAGTTTGGGGCAAAACCTCAGAGTACCAGTCGTTCGCCCCCCAGCTACCCCATTAGGTGAATGAACTCTACTTTTGGTCTCTGCTGGTCAGCAAAGGTGGGGGGGCTCTACCCTTCCCCCTAGTCCACACCTGGTAGGGTTACGACCCTTCCTCCCTGTGGCCTAGCAACTTGTCCTACACCTGCCTTCCCTGGTCTGGGGACATGTTTCCCTGGCCTAGGTTAGGCAGGCCATGGGATTCTGTTTCTTTATAGTTTAGGACGGTACATTAGTGCTGTACCTTCACTGTACTAACCTACCCTAGGCTGGAGAATGAATTCTTCCTACACCTAAGATAGTGCTGGTACTGAAACAGAAAACCCCCCCCCCCCTGGAGTGTCGGTGAGGGCTCACGCCTTCCCCTACACTCCCCCTCAGGACCCTCGCCCCTTCCCCCCTCTGTCCTTTAGTGTTGGCCTAGCCATCACACCTCTGTCCACCGTCCTACAACTCGACCATGTGCCGGTGGGTTGAGGGTCAGCCCGGTCCTTTCGTTGGTTAGTCCGAACTGCTAGGCTTCCAGCATATAGTTGAACTATGGGATAGCATACGACAGGTCGGTCTGCCGGCGGAAGACCTCACTATCTTAGAGTGTTCTTCGTTCCTCCCTTGGGCCGCCACCCGCAACTCTAGCCGACTGCCGGCTCTGTTGCGGCTGGATGAAAGGTTGCCACCCTCTCCCTTTCATTTGAACACTCCTTCCGGAAGAAGACGAGGTTTGGGTAGTGAGTTACTGCCCTTCCCTCTTTCTTCTTCTATCCTTTCTCTCTATCTTATCAGTGCCGGTCCACTGCCGCACTACCCTGCCGGCAACAGCCGTCAGCTTAGCCCGGTATCCTCTCTGTCTCATTGATTGACGTCAGGGTTGGAATACCTTCGCCGGTTGCTTGCCGACTGCCGGGGGCCGCCGACTTGCCGGCGATCTGCCATCATCCTGAGGTTTCGCCGTTTCTCTGCCACATAGACTGATGGCGGGGAAGGGTTCCCCCTCGATGGAGATTTGCCGGTGCGCTTCTGGCACGCCTTCATGCTGCCGGCGCCACCTAATCATACTACTTCAGTGGACTGTCACCTCCTCCCTGCCGGCCTTGCGCCGGCAGTGTCTATTGTATAGCTATATACAATAGCCAGTACATCTATGGTATAGTACATACCCTAGTCAGAAAACTATGGTATATAGTTGTGCAGTAAATTCTTCTAGCATACTCTGTGCATCAATGCACAGTCCCTTGCCGGGACCTATCCGAATCGGGAAGAATCATTTCTTCCCGTTTCTTCTATGCTGAATGAACTCAGCTCCCCCTCTTACCATGACTAATACCCAGGAGGAAGTCTAAGCTATGCTTTATCCATTGTGGATATTCCTTCCCCCTCTTAATGCACTCTTAAGGAGCCCCTAGAATTAGTTGTGGTGTGGGGTCACGGCAATTGACTGGGCGGGATGCACAAGTATGTCTTTTCTGCTTCATTTCCAGCTTACCTACCCTAAGCTTACACTTGGAAAGGAATCTTATATTGTAAGTTAAATAACTTAAGACTAATCTAAGATTACTTTAAGTCAATGTAAAAGACTTCTGTAGACTCATGTGCCCCTTTCTTCTTTTACAGGAGGAGTACATCCGGTGTGAGAGCGCCTTTTGTAGCGTTCGGCAAACAGACTTTTATGGCCACCTGGCATGCCGAACCCACGCCAGCTGTTCCGTTGCCCAAGGGACTCTTCGGTATTGGGACCCGCAGGTTTGCACTGTCTGCAAAATCCTGCTCCATGAGGCTTGAGAGAAACTACGCAAATGGGTGCGTGGTTTCCAGAAGAACGCCACGGGGCCCTATCTCCCTAACGAGAGGATGAGAGCTTTGCTCTTTCCAAAGGCATCTGCGGATGCTGTTATCCCCAAGCCAGAGATCCCCTGCGTCCAGCTGACGGTTGAACCAGACGTATCGGACGCACTTCAAGACTTCCATCTTGATGAGGTGGAACGGATGTCGGAAGTGTCGGACACCACCGAAAGGACCCTGATGGCCGAGGGTCGAGAAGAGGAGGAACATACGGAGGCTCCTGACTCCGAGGGTGATGGCGCCCGCGCCCCCTCTGTTACTTCCGTTGCAATCTCGGAACCCGTCCCCTCTACTTCTTCCACTCCTGCGCTTGTGGTAGTGGACACCCAGGATAACCTCCAGGCCTTGGTGGCACTCCTGGATGAAAGGCTTCGCCAGAGGGACGAAGACTTTAAGAGGGTGATCCTTCGTCTGTCGAAACAGACCCCGAGGAAGATCAACGTTAAGGATCTTCCCCCTTGCTCAGTGACCAACCCATGGAGGCATGCAGAACACATGCCGATCACGAGTGGACGCATCTTTATCAATGATAAGTTAGGTGCCATTCCCCTTGAAGAGGTGGAGTTTTGGCCTAGCTTTGAAGCATACCTGGACTGTTACATCCGTCTCCAGTCTGACCCAGTTTCCAAGGAGGAAACAGAGCCTAAGGAGGTCATTGTCTTTGACCACGCAAAGGCTCAATCTCTTCTGGCCAGCTGCGTCAAGAGTAAGGGCTACACCAACTCCAAGGTGCCGGCCCTAAGCAAGAAACACCCATCCTTTCTTGCTCCTGCCACCATGGTCTTCCCCATTGCCGAGAAATCCCTGTTGGCAGTGTTGAAGGTGGTGGAGGAAGGGAAACCCTGCCCTACACTGGAAGAATGTAGGCCCCTCTCCCACGCCCTCCCTCCCGACGACAAGAACTGGAAAGACATCCAGTTAACTTTCTCTGTAGGAAAGTTGGAGGCTGACACTGCTGGTCGGCAGTTCAACGAGAACCTCCCCAAGCTCTCCGAATACCTTCTGCGTCGGGAGCTGGACACGAAAGAGAGGCTGGCTGCCTCCCTCTCTCTTCAAGTTCAAATGGAGACGATGACCGGGGACACATGGACCCCAGGCTTCTACATGGTCTTGGCTAAGACCCATCTTGCCACCCTGACGAAGGACTTCTATAGCTTCATCAGGGCCCGGAGAGCCTGTAGAGAATTCGTGTTTGCTGATGCCACCGTCAAACACGAACCCCGGAAACTGATTTCCTCCAACATTTGGGGGAAAGATCTCTTCCCTAACGTTGACAGAGCCGCCACAGAGAACCGGAACCTTCTCCAGAAGTGGGGCATGTCAAAGAAGAGGAAATCTTCTCAGGATAAGGGCCCCCAACCTAAGAAGAAAACGAACAAGCCCAGACCCCAGCAGCAGCAGGCTAAACGCCAATTTCCAACACCCGCTGCTCCCCAGTTGGTGGCTCAGCCCCAACAGACCTTTCAGCTGGTCCCCCAGCCGGTGGTGGCTCAGTCACCAGTCTTCATCCCAACCTACGAAAGACAGTCAACTACCTTTCATCCCAAAGGTAGAGGCGCCGGCAAAGACTCCTCTCGACGTCCATCCAGCGGGAGAGGAGGAAGGGGAGCAGGCAGCCGAGGTGGTAAACCCTTGGAAAACCAGAAGCAATGAGATGCTTCCGGTGGGAGGAAGACTCCGCCTCTTCCAGGTAAAGTCCACCAGGTTCCAAGGAAGACTATTCTGTGTTCCCAAGAAGGACTCCGACAAACTCAGAATCATTCTGGACTTGTCCCCTCTCAACAAGTTCATAGTGAACAACAAATTCAAAATGCTGACTATTCAGCACATAAGAGCCCTACTGCTTCAAAAGGCATACAAAGTCTCAATAGACTTGGCGGATGCCTACTGGCACATTCCAATGAATCGCCAGGCCTCCTCCTACCTAGGATTCAGGCTTCAAAGAAGGCAGTACGCTTTCAAAGCCATGCCCTTCAGACTCAACATAGCCCCAAGGATCTTCACGAAGCTCGCAGAAATGATCGTCCAACAGCTACGCTTACAAGGCGTCCAGGTGATGGCTTACCTGGACAATTGGCTGGTGTGGGCGGCATCCTCAGAAGAATGCTTGCAAGCTTCCAGAAAGGTGACCCAATTCCTGGAACATCTGGGTTTCAAGATCAACACCAAAAAGTCTCGACTTTCTCCAGCTCAGAAGTTTCAATGGCTAGGAATCCATTGGAACCTTCAGTCACACCGTCTTTCCATCCCTCTGAAGAAAAGGAAGGAAATAGCGGGATCGGTCAAGAGACTCCTAAAATCCAAACGGATTTCAAGACGACAACAGGAACGGGTGCTCAGCTCCCTCCAGTTCGCTTCAGTGACAGACCCAGTGCTGCGAGCACAGCTAAAGGATGCATCGGGAGTCTGGAGAAGATACGCATCCATCGCTCGAAGAGATCTCAAGAGACCTCTGCCAACCAGGCTTCGTTCACTCTTAAAGCCATGGTCGGAGGCAAAGAACCTGAAAAGATCAGTTCCTCTTCAATTACCGTCTCCATCGGTCGTTATCCACACGGATGCATCGCTAGAAGGATGGGGGGGTCACTCCCATCAACGGCAAGCTCAAGGAACATGGTCTCCCCTATTCAAGACGTTCCACATCAACATCTTGGAGGCCATGGCGGTCCTTCTTACTTTGAAGAGGCTGTCTCCACGTCCCTCAGTCCACATCCGTCCAACTCTGGACAGCGCCGTTGTGGTCAGATGTCTCAACCGTCAGGGCTCAAGATCGCCCCAACTCAACCAAGTGTTGCTGTCCATCTTCTGCTTGGCCTACAAGAAAAGATGGCACCTGTCAGCAGTTCACCTTCAAGGATTTCACAACGTGATGGCAGATGCTCTATCCAGGACAACCCCGATAGAGTCAGAATGGTCCCTAGACGCAGACTCATTCTCCTTCATCTCCCTACAAGTCCCGGAACTGCAGATCGACCTCTTTGCAACAAGCAACAACAAGCAACTTCGTTACGTGGCCCCATACGAGGACCCCAAAGCGGAAGCGGTGGACGCCATGTCCCTGGATTGGAACAGATGGTCCAAGATTTACCTGTTCCCTCCACCCAACCTTCTGCTGAAAGTCCTCACCAAGCTGAGAACCTTCCAAGGAACAGCAGCCCTAGTGGCACCCAAGTGGCCCCAGAGCAACTGGTTCCCACTAATCCTGGAGTTACAACCCAAGCTAATTCCCCTGCCGGACCCAGTTCTCTCCCAGCAAGTTCAGAAGTCGACTGTCTTCGCTTCATCAAGGAAAACCCGAGACCTTCATCTCATGATTTTCTCTCCCTAGCCGTCAAGAAGAGGTTTGGGATCTCGAAGAAATGCTTGGACTTCTTAGAGGAATACAAAACAAAATCTACCAGAAGGCAATACGAGTCATCCTGGAAGAAGTGGGTGTCCTTTGTCAAGGCTAAAAATCCTACAGAAATCTCTATAGACTTTTGTCGGTCCTTCTTCATTCACCTTCATGGACAGGGATTGGCAGCCAACACGATTTCCACCTGCAAATCGGCCTTGACAAGACCATTACTATATGCCTTCCACATAGACCTCTCCGATGACATCTTTAACAAGCTGCCAAAGGCATGTGCTAGACTCAGACCCGCACCTCCACCGAGACCCATCTCCTGGTCTCTTGACAAGGTGCTCCACTTTGCCTCAAGTTTGGACAATGAGACTTGCCCTCTGAAAGATTTGACTTAAAAAGTGATTTTCCTATTTGCTCTTGCCTTGGGACCCTGAGTCAGTGACATTGTGACATTATCAAGAGAAGAGGGCCAGATACAGTTCGCGAAACAGGCGAGCTTACCCTCTTTCCTGACCCAACGTTTCTCGCCAAGAACGAGCTACCCACGAAAAGGTGGGGCCCCTCGAGAATCTGCCCCCTGAAGGAAGATGTCTCTCTATGTCTAGTGGAGAGTCTAAAGGTCCATCTTCGAAGAACTTCAGACTTCAGCGGAGGGCAGCTCTTTAAAGGAGAAACTTCAGGGTCCGACTTGTCACTCAAACAACTAAGGGCGAAGATCACCTACTTTATTCGCAGAGCAGATCCTGACAGTACACCCGCAGGTCAAGATCCCAGGAGAGTCGCCTCTTTCCTGAATTTTTTCCAATCGATGGACTTTGAAAGTTTTTGCTCTTCCACAGGCTGGAAATCCTCCAGTGTTTTTCAAACACTATGCGAAGCAGGTGCACAAGCTCAAACGGTATGTGGTAGCTGCAGGTAGTGTGCTAAAACCTGCTGCTTAGTGCTGCGTAGAACAGCGAGTTATTCGGGACTCTAACTCTATGGGTGCCTGTGTTGACCCTAGTGCGAAACATAGTGATTTTAAGTTCCACCTTGTGACACTACGGACTGTTCTTATACAAAGGTGAAGTCACATAGACAGAAACACGTGTGCCACATGTTTTTAACATGGTGTATACTGTATAAGACTTTCTAGAAAGACTTTACAGTTCCTCTGGAACTAATGTGTGTAATGGCAAGTTTTCCTTTTCAGATTCCACACCCATTTCCATTGGTCTTAAGTCTATGTTACTAATTGCATTCCATTACATTTTATTGCTAATTGTATGCTAATTCTTATTTAACTAAATAAAATAGAATTTGTCTACCTGTGCGTCTCATTTCGCCCTCACATTGAAAATAAAAACACTGTTAGAGAATTATATTTACCTCATTATTTGAATAATGGTATGAACAATATTATAATATTGTTCCTTCTTGATGCAAACTCATCTAGACCAAGGTAATTTGTTCCAACACGTTGAACTTACCTTCTTCTATCTGACCCTGGGACCAGCAGGTATCTCCGACACTAGGTGAGTTCCTTTATCAAGTAACTTCAAGATGTTCCTTACGTCCAAATAGGACTTCCCTGCCAGGGGGCAGGAAGCGGTAACATGGTATATGCTTATCTGTAGTGACGTAACGGAAATGTCACAGGTCTCTACGGTCATTAGACCAAAGGAATATTGTCTAGAAGTCGAAGGCACTACAAAAGGGAAAAATCCACGATACATTAATTCTCTGGTACACTTCCATCAGGACGACATGGCTTGAGCCCAAAAAACGGATTTTGAGCGAAGCGAAAAATCTATTTTTGGGTGAGATAGCTATGTCGTCCTGATGGACCCACCCTTGTTCTCTATTCAGGCCTTGACAGGCCCCTCCCAATCTTATTGTATCATGGAGGCTGGCCTAAACGCCAGAAGGAATAAGGAAGGCGCGCAACGGTGACGTCAACCAAGATGGCGGCCAACAATGGCGGCGGTTATGACGTCACAGAGTACCGTAACAGTAACGAAGGAGGAGATCTTAGTAACGGCTCCTCCCATAACTTGCCACACTTCCCCCTCGAAGCGTAAACGCTATGTGGGGTGCAGATAGCTATGTGGCGTGTCAACCATACGTCCCCTGTTATTATACGATATCCTAAAGGGAAACCTTATGGGTACTCGCGCCAGAGGTTAGAATTCTGTGAAACCTTTAGTTTAATTCTCTGGGAATATCTACTGTAGTCATATATACCCTAAGGAAGCTACTGAAGGAACCTTCCATCAGGACGACATGGCTATCTCACCCAAAAATAGATTTTTCGCTTCGCTCAAAATACGTTTTTACCTAACTATACAAACCTTAGCTATTCATTAGGGGTTATACTTTCGGTGGTGCTGAAATGATGAGCCATTGAAATTTAGCGAGGGTTAACTACCCACATCGCTAGTTAGCGGAAGGTAGGGGGGTAGCTTGCTACCACTCCCGCTCACACACCTGTGATTTAGCTCACTTTGCTTGGAGGTAGGACTTCAAGGGGGATAGGGCTGGCGGGCAAGTTTGTATAAATAGCTAAGGTTTGTATAGTTAGGAAAAATACAAATTATCTACAAATTTGTCATTTGTTCCGTAACTGGAATACAAACCACGCTATTTATTAGGGGTGACTTACCCATTAGGAAGGGTGGACGTCCCTGCCAATCTGGCTTTTGGCTTTACCCGGGGGCTCTTTATCTGAGTATATTAGTGCTCTAAAATAAGGAGTCCCTGCACTTGCTAAAACCTTGCCACGCAAGCTGTGTGTTGAGACATGCAGAAGTGCGACTGTCTAGGTAAACTTATTCTGAGTCTATGTAGGAAAAAACTGATGTAACCAAGACTTTCCCAATACCACCTCGCCAGGGTATGGGGACGCAACAGTATCGGCTTAACACTAGGTACACAAGGGAGCATGGTTTACCTGCAGTGGTTTGAGGTCAGCTTATGCAGAGAACCAGGGATGCTGCTTTCCCCACGAGAGGGTAGGATGAAGAAAAGAATAAGAGCCAGTCAAATCTTTTCATTCACGCAGACTAAAACCGGGTAACAGTGCCTTCAACCTTCTGCTACTTGTCCAATAAGGAGCTTGAGGTATACAACCAGCTGTTGTGCAGCCACCATCGGACCGATAGAGATCGTATCGAGTTCCTGTGGGTCACGTCTTACAGGAGAAAGGTTGTGAAAGTCACTTGGAGCATTCACATCCTTTCTTGTAAAACCTGCGTCACAGATTAATCTGCTTAGAAGGACCAGGGGCATAGCTATGTCCCTGACATCGTGAGTCGTCATGTTGAGATGATGTTTTGGTGATCCTCCTTTAGTCTCTCCCAATGCTGATGAAAAGAGAAGGGACCCGGGTGGGCTGTTGCCATTCTCTTAAGGTAGAGTCTCATACCTTACCCTAGGTACAGTAACGGATGATCTGGATTGTCTGTTACTGAGTGGAGACTTGTGTAGGATCCGTCACCTCTGGAGACTGTGTTTAGCGACATACTCGGGGACAAAGCTGAACATTGCCTTTCGCCCTTCTCATTAATGGGCGATGTCGAAAGAGAGACAATGAAGTTCCTTGACTCATATGGCTGCTGTCAGAGTGTGTAGGAACATTGTCTTCTTAAACCAGGTGAAAATTTGTTGCCTGGTGAAGTGGAACATAACGAGGTCTCTTTAGAGACTGTAGAATTTGAACCATGTTCTGAGAGAGAGGTCTCAATTTCGATTGGAGAAAGGCAAGTTGTAAGTCCTTATGAGTTAGGAAAGGTCTAGCGATGAGAGGATGTCCCTTCCTTTCAGTTTGAAGGTAAAGGATCAAGGTTGAGTGATCATCTTTACCTGTTGAAACTGAATAGGGGTCTTTTCCTCTTGCATATAAACGAGGATTTCGCTATTGCTGGAATAGAGGTATCGAGTGAAGAGAGACACTTTCAAATGACACCAACCACACAAGACGTTATACTGCCTGGTAGACTGATGCTGAGGAATTCCTCAGATATCTAGACAACCTTTTCGCAACTTATTGCAAAAAGCCTCTGTGGGAGAGGAGGTACTGGGTAGTCTCCAGACGTAAAATCATAGCAAAGTTATGGCTTGTGGTAGGTGTCGAAGTGGGTTGTCTGTGATGTGGAGAGGGTTCTCTCGGAGACTCTATCAGGAGCTGCAAAAGGTTTGGAAATCGTTCTGCGTAATGCATAGCGGAGCTAGGAGAGTCCTTGAGAGGCTGACAGATGTTCTAGCCTTCTTGAGTTCCCTTCTCCAGACAAAACAGGGACGAAACATAAACGTTATTGTTTTACCTACCGTTGTTGGCCTGTTTTTTGCCAGAGAGCCTTGGGGTCTAGGGCTGGGGAGCAATGGCCGCCTGAGGTTCAGGAGCGTTGCGAACAGATCCCTGGTTGGAGGACCCCGTAAAATCGGGACTTTGTCGGCTACAAGGTGATTCAAAGACCATTCGGTATACCTTATCAGAGATGCTGTGCACAGATTGTCGGCGAGCACATTCCTCTAGTCTGGAATGAAGCGGGCTGATAGTGGCACCGAACGGACTTTGGCCCATCTTAGTGTTTATACTGTTAGATGGGAAGAGGTTACGAGCAAGTTCCTTCTTGCTTGCCGATGTGAGCCTGTATGTGGTGTGTGGCATTGTCGCCCATCACATCACTGAGTGGTTTGTTAGGAACCGACGAGGCTGCTGAAGGACCATAAAGTTGGCCTTCATCTCTTTAAGATATTTAGGTGAAGGTACTTTCAGACTCTGTCCAGAGGGCTGAGGTTGTGTGGTGCAGCACTATGGTCCCTCCTCTCTTCTTTTGATGTATTCTAAGCAGAGCATCAAGTCCGAGGGATGGGGAAGGATGAGAAGGTTATACCACTCTGTAGATTCTCGACTGACACCCATCCCTTGAGGTTCGTCCAAACTTCTGGTCCCATGGGGGTCAAAATGTCTGGGGGATCGAAGGCCTGATTCCAATCAGACTCAAGTCACTCTGAGATGGGAGTTCTCGTTTTGAGAAATTTTTGTGGATATTGCTGTTTAGAATCATTCCCAGATACACCAGTCTTCTGGAAGGGAAGTAGGGAAGACTTCCACAGGTTTACCTTTATCACTGGATCTTGGTAAAAAGACTTCAGAAGTTCCAGTGCTAATGCAAGGTTGCCACTGAGTCTGCTAAGGTCAGTCAGCCATCCCGAAATGGAGGAGACAGAAGCTGATCCTGTGAGACCAGGATGGGTGTAGTGAAAAGACCAAAGCACAGTGCCCTGAACTGGTGTTTCTTGTTTGTCTAGACTGAATCTTCCAACCTTCCTAAATGGATGGTTTGGGCCTGGAAGTATGTGTCCTTTGGGTCTAGTGTGCAAATGAAGACCCGAGGTCTTAGCCCTTGTTCGAACTCAAACATGTTGTGGACATCGACCCAAAGGGACAGCTCCTTGCGAATCCTTTTGCATGGGAGATTGTTGACGCTGGGGTCTTGACTCGTGGCGTAAAGGATCAGACACGATACCCTGTGTAAGGATTCTTCCCTGAGAGAGAATTCCTTTAACTAACAGAAGGAAGGCAACACTTAACCCTACCATGCGCCCCGTTGGGATTGATGCTATTCCTTAGAATAGAATCAATCTGGCGAATGTTAATCAATGGTTAACGGTTGGGTAGCGTGGTTACTGTGCAGTTGGAGAGTACTCGCAAGTAGTCCCCTGTCAACAAGCCGCTGATGAGGGTTGTCGATCGTTTGCTGATCACTTTAGTGTGATGGCCAACGGCCAGTAGCGAGAAGTATGTTGTATACCTACGGGCAGAGGTTGACTAGTAAGTCCGAATTACGAACTACTGGCGAATTGCCGATGATCGGTGAATCGGCGGTCTGTGAAATGAGGATGGTAACTGACAGGCAGATAAGGCTGTCTGGTCAGTCAGCCAAGGTAGGTTGACGATAAATGAATTGGTAATCTGCTTTGAGAGCCCTGAGAGACAGCAGAATGGTTTAATGATAGTCAGTTGGTGATGTTAAGCCATTGATGATCAGCGATCCATCGCGGACCGGTGATCAGTGAGCTTGAGATCAGCAAGCTGACTATGGTCTCTCCTGGTTGGTCAGAGATCAGCAAGCTGACTATGGTCCCTCCTGGTTGGTCAGAGATCAGCAAGCTGACTATGGTCCCTCCTGGTTGGTCAGAGATCAGCAAGCTGACGATGGGCTGGTCAGCACGCTGATGACTGGTTATTGACTAGCAATCGGTGATTGGAACGCTAGCAATCAGAGATCGTTAGTCATTGGAGGGACTAGAGGTCAATGATCAGAGCTGAGCTAGCAATTGGCGATCTGGTGATCAGCGAGCTAGCGATCAGCAAACCGTGAAGTAGCCATCAGCAAACAGTGATCTAGAGATCAGTCTGTTGATGCTTTCTTGTTTGCTGACGGTGGTCTGTCAAGGAAAAAGAAACTCCAGAGGAGACAGGGACCAAGGATTCCCCATTTTGATTCCCCTTGGAAGATGGAATCTTTGGGATCTTGAATCCTTCTGTGAAGCCTCTTTCCTCTTTTCCCGGCGGCTATGTTATGCATTTGCAGGGAGAGGAATGGGGCAATGGTGACCTGTCCAAAAAGTTTTATTCCTTTTTACTGCCTATTGCGCGAGTGAGCAGGAGAGTACTGGAGCGCAGGCACACAGGATGATGCTGGTGCTCATTTTCTGCTGAAGCGCAGTTTCCAGTGAATGTGCAGAAGAGCGCTGGATAGCAGGCAAGCGCTGGTGCGCAGGCAAGAGCTGGCGCATTGGATCTGCGAGCACTGGCTCTCTGCCACATTGGATCTGAGACCGCAATTGCGCAGGAGGGCGCAGGAAAGCGCGGAAAAGCGTTGGCGAACAGGCAAGCACTGGCTCTTTGTGAATAGTTGGCGCATTGGCAAGCGCAAGTGGGCAGGAGGGTGCTGGATATGAGAGCGCAGGTGAGCGCTGGCGTGCAGTAAGGCGCTGTGTAATTTTGTGCAGTCTACCTAGAATGCGCCGAAGCTCTAGACTGGTTGCGCAAGGGCGGGTGCATGGGCTCGCGATTGCGTGATGTGTGCATGGGCACACGATTGTGTGGCGTGCACATAAGAGGGCTGGCGCGCGCGGAAGACTATTCGCACACGCGCTGAAGACTATTGGGGCGCGCGCGTAGAAGACTGCAGGTTCGCCCACACGAAAGACTGCTGGTGCGCGTGCCAACAGTTTTCCTTGCCCCCTGCAGCTTCCTTACACCTTCCTGTCGTGAGAATGACCTCCCCATCCTTCCAAGGAGGCATCCGTATGGATCACTACTGATGGTTGTGGTGGTTGCAGGGGAACTATCCGCGCTAGACTCTTGGCTGTGGACCACGGCTTTAATTGTCTGCACGACAAGGCCGGAGTAAACCTTAATTGATCCCTTCGAGCGTTCAATGCGTATTTCATCCAGACTCCTGACGCATCTTTTAAACATGCCTTTAGCACTGGATCTGTCACTGCCGCGAACTGTAGAGAGCCCAAGACTCTTTCCAGTTGGCATCTTGAAATCCTCTTGTAACGGATTAGTCTCCTGACAGACCCCGCTATCTCTCTCCTCTTCTTGGATGGAATGGAGAGGTGGTGTGACTTTAAGTTCCATTGGATTCCCAACCACTGGAACTGTTGAGCTGGAGTGAGACGAGACTTCTTGAAGTTGATCTTGAAGCCTAAGTGTTCCAGAAACTGGACCACTTTTTGAGCTGCCGGCAGACAAGTTATTTTGGATGCTGCCCATACCAACCAATTGTCTAAGTAAGCTACCACTTGAACACCTTCGGTGCGTAGCTGTTGAACGACTGTGTCTGCTAGCTTGGTGAATATCCTTGGGGCAGTGTTCAGTCCTAAGTGCATTGCTCTGAAGACAAACTTCTCCTTCTGTAGTCTCAATCCTAGGTAGGAGGAGAAGAGGCGACTCATTGGGAGATGCCAGTAAGCATCTGCCATGTCTATTAAGACCGTGAACGCCCCTTTTGGCAGAAGGGTCCTTGTGTTGCAAAGTAAGCATCCGGAACTACTTGTTCTCGATGAACTTGTTGAGTGGAGACAAGTCTAGAATGACTCTGAGTTTGTCCGAGTCTTTCTTCGGAACACAAAACAGCCTTCCCTGGAACTTGATGGACTTCGTTTTCCTTATCATCTTCTTGGTCAAGAGTTCTGAGATATATTCTTCTAACAAGGGGGTGAAGTGTTGGAAGAATTCTGGAAAACAGAGTGGAGTTTTGCTCCATTTCCACCCGAGTCCATTCGTAACTAGGCTGTGGGCCCAAGGATCAAAGGTCCAGCGATCCCGAAAATGATGGAGTCTGCCCCCTACCTGAAACCCCTCATTGCTTGAGGGCTCCTGGCCATCGTGCTACAAACATCAGAGTTTCTCAGGACTAAGAAGGCATTGTTTTAGAGATCCCCTTTGCAAAGGGTGAGCTCATTTTTCTTGTTCAGTTAGTTCGCTGACTGGCTAATGCCACAATCGTCAGAGTTTCTCGGGGCTAAGAAGGCAATGTTTTAGAGATCCCCTTTGCAAAGAGTGAGCTCATTTTTCCTTGTTCAATTGGTTCGCTGACTGGCTATGCCTTTTCTTTAGTTTCTGGGTCTCTTCTTTCGTCTTGTGGTATCTGGCCAGGTCTATACTTTTACGGCAGGTCCTTCGGGCCATCGTGCTACATAAGCTCTATAGTTGGTTTACGGTATACCTTTCGAGTTCCCCTTTGCGAAGGGGGAACCTTTTTTCCTGTCGGTACGCTGACAGTTGTGTGATGCCGTATTCTAACCTCTTAGATATTTTGGTGGTTCTTACCTTCTCGAGGTGGGTTTCCCCGTTATTAATATCGAACTTTAACATATTATTGTGTTTTTACAATTGTTTGAAGGCCTAGCCTTTCAGGGTTCTGGCCTATTAACCCGACAGCATTCTCCTTTATAAAGAGTCGTCAGTCTGACGGCAATGCCGCTACTTACGGCTTCATCGTGTCTGACGGCATTTCCTTTTCTAAGGCCTTTGCCCTTCGGGGTTCTGGCCTATTAACCCGGCAGCATTCTTCTTTATAAAGAGAGTTGTCAGACTGTCGGCAATGCCGGTACTCTAACGGCATTCCTTTTCCAGGCCATTTTATAGAGATACATCGCTATGTTATTGATGTGGCCTATACTGCCACACTCTTTTTGTTACGACATGATGTTTGATACAAATTATCGTCGTTTATTTTGCTGCTGTCTTTACCGACACTGTCGTAACTGGCGGAAGCTCTCGCCCAGTCTTGGGTATGATGTATTGTGCCCCTGATTTAGGAATAGCCTTGGGAGTTGACGATGCCGTTACCTATCTGTGCCATTAAGGACGGCATGGATATCATGTTATGATGGCATATGATTTATGAGTACAAACCTCAAGTGCCATAAAGCCCTTACTTCTACGACTTGCGAGGTACCTTTATGCTGGTCAGTTTCGGAGTTCTCTTTTGTGAAAGATTCTCCTTAACTAGACTTTAGATTTAACTATTATATTTTGTTAATTATTTCCATCACTTTATTCAGATCCTTTGAGGACATGGATTGGATTGTGCATCTTACAAGTGGGATTCTATTACAATCCCCCTTGTCAGAATTTGGTTTAAAGAATAGCCTTCTATTCTATCTTTGATTGCTCCAATTATTGATGCGTCAATATATTTTGTAAGGAAAAAAAAAAAAAAAATATATATATATATATATATATATATATATATATATATATATATATATATATATATATATATATATATAGTATATATATATATATATATATATATATATATATATATATACATATATATATATATATATATATATATATATATATATATATATATATATATATATATATATATATATATATATATATATATATATATATACAGTGATACCTCTGGATACGAAAGTTTCTGCTTACGAAAAATTCAGGATACGAAAAGCAATACAAAGATTTTTATGCCCCAGTATACGAAAAAATTTTCTGGATACGAAAAGCTTACGAGATCCCAACTCATCGCCGAGAGTACAGTACCTTTTGTTTCAGGGTATCAACCCTTAATTTAGGTGTATAGGTAACAATACACCTTCACTGATCCAAATGCTTTACATACAGTACCGTAACTTTTATACAGTAGTAAAGAAAATGGACCGTTTTCTTAGGGCTTGGAGGGGATAACTAGGCTATAACTACATTATTGAATAATCTCATGGTGGTTTCTGGAATGGATTAGGCTGTTTTTAATGGTTGGGTTAATTATTGAATGATAGAAATGGCTGCATTGTATGTTTATTACTACAGTTTAGCATGTTTATGAAAGAAAAGGTGATTTTTGAAAGGCTTGGAACGGATTAGGCTATTCACATGTAAAACGCGACTCAGGATACGAAAAAATCAGGATACGAAACCGTATCCTGAACGGATTACTTTCGTATCCTGAGGCATCACTGTATATATATATATATATATATATATATATATATATATATATATATATATATATATATATATATATATATATATATATATATATATATATATATATACGGTATATAAGAAAAAAAATAAGTAGGAAGGCGAAAATTAATGGCAGTCCAAAATAGGCGAGGAGGAAGAGTGGTTACAACCAGTCTCCATCCGAGCCAAAAGTAAAGTGAGCTAAATCACCAGTGTGTGTGGGAGGCAGCAGTAGCAAACTATCCACCCTACCCCCGCTAACTAGCGGTATGGGTAGTTAACCCTCGCTAAATTTTAATGGCTTGTCATTTCAGCTTCGCAGAAAGTAACACACCTAAATAAATAGCATAGGTTTGTATTCCAGTTACGGAACAAAAATAGCGTAGGTTTGTATTCCAGTTACGGATCAAAGCATTTTTACATGATTTTTTGAAGTTTAAACAATATGCATCATGATATCACTTTTAAATTGCAAATAAAATAAGGAAATCCTGATAGAAGGAAAATGGAACGTTTGGATGATGCAAGTGTACCCTAATCAGATAGGAAAAAGGGGCTTACAAATGGTCTAAATGTTAATTCATGTTTACTATGTCCGTCTTAAACAACAGAAATCTTGGTTGAAAATTCAAAATTTGCTGAAAATTTTGTTGGCAGTATAAAGATTTGAGGATTCATATAGTCAGACCCAACATCATGAGGCTCAATACTACACATAAAAGAAACCTTGGTTGAAAATTCAAAATGTGCTGATAATCTTGGTGGCAAAATCCATCAAACACGACTGCAAGAGACACCAAACATTATGTCAGTTCTTGTCAGCAGTTTAAGTCAAGGTGGAGGTTGGTCTACCTGCCATGTGGGCGGGGCTTCCACGCCACCTAGTGACCAATGCTGGTCATACTTCTAATAAAGGTCAATGCTTTGTATGTGAAGGAACAAAAAGATTTTCATTCAAGACTTCAAGAATTTTAAAATGCTTACACTGTATTTTCATCAAGGTTGCTCAAATGCCCTATATATACTTATGGAAAATTAATTTTCTTCATTATGAGTACTGTATTGTACAACCACACCCTACCCTATGTTGTTAACTTGTTCAAAGAAACCTAACAAGAAGCTTTTCAATGCATGTCAGTTTTGTCTCTAAAGTGACTTATCAGTCACTTATACACGTAAAGATTTGTAAGTACGCACTTACAGCCAGATATGTTATAAAAAAAACAGATGCCTATATTAATAACCTTTCACTTTGGGCACTGTACCAAACTGTACTCAGTACTATACAGAAGAATTGTACTGAATAGCATTTGAAAGCATGTTATGATTCAAAACTCTTAAAACTACAGCACTAAAACATGAACCCCTTCTCCCTGAAATATTTTGGGGGGTTAACTGAATTAAAATTTCATGCAAGACTACCGCATAGTAAACCAGAAACGGCACAGTATAAGTTGGTATGCATACTGTACTACCAACTTTCCTTTTCAGCTCTATGCTGTTACATTAAATATTGCAGACTAAATGTATCTAGAGTCACATTTGAATACAGTATACAATATTACAGGCTAGGTGTATCTATGATCACATTTGGATACAGTACACATATTACATGAACACATATACACTAATCTTTCTTAAATTAGATAACAGTTTTAGTTTTAAGATATAAGCATAAACAGTACAGTAGGCTAATACTGTACAGTCAAACAATTTGACTGGCATGAAAAAAATATTGATGAAAAATTTTGTACATGGCAACACTCCCTCCTGGTATAATGCAAAGCTCAACCGAGGGGCTGCCACTAATGTACAGTATAACCTACAGGTACATGCATGTTTCATCTGAATCTCAAATCGTAACTTCCCTTACAAGACAAATTCGGAGATAATTTGTATTTTCTAAAGATACAAACCTTTAGCTATTCAGTATGGGTATTACTTTCGGCAAAGCTGAAAGGACGATCCATTAAAATTTAGCGAGGGTTAACTACCCATCCTGTTATTTAGCTTGCTACCGCTCCCACTCACACACCTGTGATTGAACTCACTTTGCTTGGAGGTAGGACTTCAAGGGGGATAGGGTTGACAGGCAAGTTTGTATAAATAGTTAAAGGTTTGTATCATTAGGAAAAATACAAATTATCTACGAATTTGTCATTTGTTCCGTAACTGGAATATAAACCTATGCTATTTATTAGGGGTGATTCACCCATTAGGAGGGTGGACGTCCTTGCCAATCTGGCTTTTAGGCTTTACCTGGGGACTCTTTATCTTGAGTAGGTTGGTATAAAAAATAAGGAGTCCCTACATCTCACTAAACCTTGCTACACAAGCTGTGTGTTGAGATAAGCGGTGTGAATGTCAAGGAAAAAGTTATTACGAGTCTATGTAAGAAAAACTGTTGTAACCGAGACTTTTCCAATACCACCTCACCATGGGATGGGGACGCAATAGTATTGACACAATACTAGGAGGAGTCCCTACACCTCACTAAACCTTGCTACCCAAGCTGTGTGTTGAGATAAGCGGTGTGACTGTCAAGGTAAAAGTTATTACGAGTCTATGTAAGAAAAACTGTTGTAACCGAGACTTTCCCAATACCACCTCGCCAGGGTATGGGGACACAACAGTATTGACACAAGGGAGCATGGTTTACCTGCAGGAGTTTGAGGTCAGCTTGTGCAGAGAACCCAGGATGCTGCTTTCCCCATGAGAAGGGAGGCTGAAGAAAAGAGCCAGTCATTCCCTTTCATTCACACAGACTAAAACCATGTAACAGTGCCCTCAACCTTCTGTTACTTGTCCAATAAGGAGCTTGAGGTATTCAACCAGCAGTTATGCAGCCACCACAGGACCGATAGAGATCGTATCGAGCTCCTGTGGGTCACATCGTGCAGGTAATGGGCTGTGAAAGTCGTCTGGTGCTTTCACACTCTTGCTTGTAGAACATGCATCATGGAGTAATCTCTTTTGAAGGCCAGGGGCGTAGCTATGCCCCTGACATTGTGAGCCTGGGTTGATGTGTTGGAGGAGGATCTGGATTCAGACTGTAATTGATGACTCTGTGAATCCATGCAGAGATGGTGCTTTGGTAATCCTCCTCTTGTCTCCCCCAGTGCTGACGAAAAACAAAGGCACCCAGTGGTGGGCTGTTGCTGGTCTCTTGAGGTAGTGCTTTAAACTCCTCACTGGGTATAGTAGCAGATGATCTGGATCGTCCGCAGAAGATTCACGCTACGAAGGGCTGGAGAACGGCAAATGTAAAGCAGGGCAATAAATAGACAAACTACAATTCAGAGAACCCTCAGGGGAGGACGTCACCTGTGAACGGGAAAAGTGACCTCCCAGAGAAGCATGAACATGACTCTGACCTTGCTTCCCCTCCGCAAGCTGAGTGAACTCTAGAGGAAGGGGAGTGCAGTCTTAGGCAGCAGAAGCTACAACAAACGACATTGGAGAAGTTGAACCCGGCAGAACATCGCTGGCGAGAGAAGATACGGAAAGCGACATAGGAGAAGTTGGGCCTGGCAGAACATCGCTGGCAGCAGAAGCTAAGGCAAGCGATATTGGAGAAGTTGGGCCCGGCAGAACATTGCTGGCAACAGAAGATACGGAAAGCGACATTGGAGAAGTTGGGCCTGGCAGAACATCGCTGGCAGCAGAAGCTAAGGCAAGCGATATTGGAGAAGTTGGGCACGGCAGAACATTGCTGGCAACAGAAGATACGGAAAGCGACATTGGAGAAGTTGGGCCTGGCAGAACATCGCTGGCAGCAGAAGCTAAGGCAAGCGATATTGGAGAAGTTGGGCCTGGCAGAACATCGCTGGCAGCAGAAGCTAAGGCAAGCGATATTGGAGAAGTTGGGCCCGGCAGAACATTGCTGGCAACAGAAGATACGGAAAGCGACATTGGAGAAGTTGGGCCTGGCAGAACATCACTGGCAGCAGAAGCTAAGGCAAGCGATATTGGAGAAGTTGGGCCTGGCAGAACATCGCTGGCAGCAGAAGCTAAGGCAAGCGACATAGGAGAAGTTGGGCCCGGCAGAACATTGCTGGCAACAGAAGATACGGAAAGCGACATTGGAGAAGTTGGGCCTGGCAGAACATCGCTGGCAGCAGAAGCTAAGGCAAGCGATATTGGAGAAGTTGGGCCCGGCAGAACATCGCGGGCAGCTACACAAGCTGTGTGTTGAGATAAGCAGTGTGACTGTCAAGGTAAAAGTTATTACTAGTCTATGTAAGAAAAAATTTTGTGACCGAGACTTTCCCAATACCACCTCACCAGGGGATGGGGACGCAACAGTATTAACACAATACTAGGTACACAAGGGAGCATGGTTTACCTGCAGGGGTTTGAGGTCAGCTTGTGCAGAGAACCCAGGATGCTGCTTTCCCCATGAGAAGGGAGGCTGAAGAAAAGAGCCAGTCATTCCTTTTCATTCATGCAGACTAAAACCAGGTAACAGTGCCCTCAACCTACTGCTACTTGTCCAATAAGGAGCTTGAGGTATTCAACCAGCGGTTATGCAGCCACCAAAGGACCGATAGAGATCGTATTGAACTCCTGTGGGTCATGTCGTGCAGGTAATGGGCTGTGAAAATCGTCTGGTGCTTTCATACCTTTGCTTGTAGAACATGCATCACGGAGTAATCTCTTTTGAAGGCCAGGGACGGGAAAAGTGACCTCCCAGAGAAGCATGAACATGGCTCTGACCTTGCTTCCCCTCCGCAAACTGAGCAAACTCTAAAGAAGGGGAAGTGCAGTCTTAGGCAGCAGAAGCTACAACAAGCGACATTGGAGAAGTCGGGCCCGGCAGAACATTACTGGCAACAGAAGATACCGCAAGCAACATTGGAGAAGTTGGGCCCGGCAGAACATCGCTAGCAGAAGAAGTTACTTCAAGCGACATTTGAGAAGTTGGGCCCGGCAGAACATCGTTGGCAGCAGAAGCTACGGCAAGCGACATTGGAGAAGTTGGGCGTGGCCTCACATGACTAGCAGCAGAAGCTACAGATAGCGACATTGGAGAAGTTGGGCGTGGCAGCACATGACTAGCAGCAGAAGCTACAGATAGCGACATTGGAGAAGTTGGGCCCGGCAGAACATCGCTAGCAGAAGAAGTTACTTCAAGCAACATTTGAGAAGTTGGGCCCGGCAGAACATCGTTGGCAGCAGAAGTTACGGCAAGCGACATTGGAGAAGTTGGGCGTGGCAGCACATGGCTAGCAGCAGAAGCTACAGATAGCGACATCGGAGAAGTTGGGCGTGGCAGCACATGGCTAGCAGCAGAAGCTACAGATAGCGACATCGGAGAAGTTGGGCGGCGTGGCAGCACATGGCTAGCAGCAGAAGCTACAGATAGCGACATCGGAGAAGTTGGGCGGCGTGGCAGCACATGGCTAGCAGCAGAAGCTACAGATAGCGACATCGGAGAAGTTGGGCGGCGTGGCAGCACATGGCTAGCAGCAGAAGCTACAGATAGCGACATCGGAGAAGTTGGGCGTGGCAGAACATGGCTAGCAGCAGAAGCTACAGAAAGCGACATTGGAGAAGTTGGGCCCGGAAGAACATGGTTGGCAGCAGAAGATACGGCAAGTGACATTGGAGAAGTTGGGCCAGGCAGAACATGACTGGCAGCAGAAGTTACGACAAGCGACATTGGAGAAGTTCGGCCCGGCATAACATGGCTGGCAGCAGAAGATACGGCAAGTGACATTGGAGACGTTCGGCCCGGCAGAACATGGCTGGCAGCAGAAGATACGGCAAGTGACATTGGAGAAGTTGGGCCAGGCAGAACATGGCTGGCAGCAGAAGATATGGCAAGTGACATTGGAGAAGTTGGGCCAGGCAGAACATGGCTGGCAGCAGAAGCAGGGAACTCCTTCGGCACTAAACCTTCTGCGCTCCTCGGCGGGGGTTCCAACTCCACCTCCGAAGAAGCCGGTGTTTACTTCCTTTCGGCTCCTAAGTGGAGCCGCTCCACAAGGAGTTCCTTCAATGGAGGACCAGCAACACCCAGCGAAGGCCAAATCTGCAAAAGTTGAAATGAGAAGGATCAACCCAGAGGGAAATGGCGGCACCTCTTCGCTAGGGGAAGCGAGTGTTCTTTGAACCTTGGGTTGTCTGGAGTTAATCAGTCAACACTACTGTTGGAATGGTCCCCAGAGGAAACCAAGCAACAAGGAGCTTCAGGAAGAGATCAAAGTGGTGTTAAGGTGTTAAAGAGGAAGTCCGAGGTTTATTCAACTTCGAAGAAGACCCTGAAGAAGTGTCCCTCTTAGACTTCTTACGCTGCCATCCAAATCTCTCTCACTGGGAGGAAGACCACACTCAGCATTTCTCGCAAGTGTCTTGCTGCATACAAGGCTGTCCTCTGCAGGCCGGAAACGAGTGAGGGTTGGTTCGACCGAGGACATGAAGGAGCCGCATGCGCGACCCTGAGGTCCTGCACACGTCTGCATGATGACCTAAGAAAAAAAGTCACAACTGAAGAGAAAAGCAAAACACAATTAGTCAAATGGCAGTCAGAATTGGGAGGCGGAGAGAGATGTCTGCTTTCGGCCGAACATAAAGAAAAAGTGGTGAGACAACACCAGTGTGTGTGTGTGTGTGTGTGTGTGTGTGTGTGTGTGTGTGTGAGTGGGGAAGTCGGCGATCCCCCTAACCCAGGCTAAATAGCAGTGGGGTAGCTAAATATCGCTAAAAGTCTTATGACCAGTCTTCCAGCTTTGCCAAAAGTATTTCTCTAATAAAGAGCGAAATGTTTTGTATTTAGTATCAGAATAAACTCTGCAGGCCAAATACGAGTGAGGGTTGGTCTCAACCGAGGACATCAAGGTGCCGCATGTGCACCCCTAAGGTCCTGGACACGTCCGCAAGACAATCTAATAAGAATGAAAATCACACCTGAAAACAAAAAAAGCAAAACAGATTTAGTCAAATGGCAGTCAGAATTGGGAGGTTTAGAGAGGCAATGTCCGCTCTTGGCCGAGCCAAAAGAAAAAAGTGGCGAGACAACACCAGTGTGTGTGTGAGCAGGGTAGTTGGCTATTCCCGAACCCACGCTAACTATCAGTGGAGTGGTTACACCCACCTATAAGCCTTACGACTAGTCTTCCAGCTTTACCGAAAGTATTTCCCTCATAAAGAGCGAAAGAGTCTGTATTTAGTGTTGGACGAACTCTGCAGGCCAGAGACGAGCGAGGTTTGGTCTTGACCGATGACATAAAGGCGCCACATGTGCGCTCCTCAGGTCCTGGACACGTCTGCATGATGACCTAAGAAAAAAGTCAAACTGAAAACAAATAGGTAAAACCCTTAGTCAAATGACAGTCGGAATTGAGAGGCGAGAGAGAAAATGTCCGGACTCCGCTGAGCCAAAAGAAAGAGTGGCGAGACAACACCGGTATGAGTGAGTGGGGTAGCCGGCTATTCACCTGCACCTCCGGTAACTAACGGTGGGGTAGCTGAACCTCCATAAAAGTCTTCCAGCTTCGCCGAAAGTATATCCCTAATAGAGAGCAAAAGGGTCTGTAAAGTATTTAGTGTCGGACGAACTCTCCAGGCCAGAGACGAGTGAGGGTCGGTCTTGACTGAGGATATGAAGGTGCCACAGGTATGCCCCTAAGGTCCTGGACATGTCCGCATGATAACCTAAGAAAAAAAAAATCACGCCCCTCGGGTCCTGGAGACATCCGTATCACAACCTAAGACGAAAAGTCCCACCTGAAAAGAGAAAAGCAAAACAGAATTACTCAAATAACAGTCAGAATTGGAAGTTGGCTGAATAAGTATGTTACAAATCGGTAAACCAGGGTAGCCATTACTCATTAGAGGAAGATGTTATTACATTGAATGCCCTTAGCAATTTCTTTTGGACAAGAGACCGATCGGTAAAGACTGATCGCACACAACTACTTCCGAAACGTATCTTCAATCTATTATTAGACAGGCAACATATGCATAAGTTCCTTTATGGGCCCATAACACAAACCAGGGAGGCAAAAAAATATACAGGCATAGCGCGAATTATTGGTTGTGTTCGGAACTTGGTTGGAGAACGTTCATAACCGAGATATTCTCCTTCCTATGAATGACGAAAACGTTTGTATTTCTTCGTCTCCCAACAGCAAAACTGGTGTAAGTTTCGAAAGTCCCCTTCCAGAAAACATATTCGCTTATACAGTATGAAATTTTTGGCTTCGGTACTTTTTAAAAACTAAGACCCCAATTGGAAGTTAGGAAGAAACTGCCTGGGATGAAGGTAGACCACATATCCAGTATGTCTGGTTATGGGAAAGAAGAAGAGTAATGCATACCTGGTTTCCCGTAAGGAATATAGCCATCAACAATAATGATTTATTAGAATAGAGTTCTAATTGTAAGATGGTCTATAGATTGTTTGCTCGCATATGCGCATGTCCGTCTGTGGACGTACATGCTTAACCTCTTTGCCTCCGGGTAAACGTTTGACAGCGAGTTTGAGCCCGCTTTCAAATATAAAGTATATGCGACGAATCGCAACATTATTGCCCAAATAATTTGATCGTCAGCGAGTTGTAGAACCTTTTAAGATGCGAGCGCATGTACCCAAAAAAAAAAAAAGGAGTAGATGTAGCGGTCATACTTCCATCGGTTTGCCTGCCCGCCTTGTGGGGGGAGGGGGGTTGCTAACGTTCATAACTGTAATGAGGAGCTGTCAAAGTTTGTCTGGCTGTCTTGTGGCCGGGGCTTGCTATCGCTCACAAGCGTAATAAGAAGCTGACAACATTCGTCTAAACCCCTCGTGGGCAGGGCTTGCTACCGTTTGTAAATGTAAGCAGAAACTACAGTACTACTGTTCCCTTGAGACTAAAGGAAAGGCTTAAAATAATAACCTTGCAAAGGTATACAGCACTGCATATTAAATGCACGTTGTGCGAGTGCTACGAAGAGCTTTCCATGACGTCGGGAAACAAAGCCCAAGAAAACAACCCAGAAGGATTACTTTTCACGGATTCGTGATGTCTAACGAGAAATTGTGTCCAGGGCACACTGACGCATGCGGCTGACTCTAGCCATCAGTAGTACATTAAAACTGTATTTGTGGCAATAACCCTGAGGTTTTGTCTTGGTAAGAGTGCATGCACCACAGGAGCTCGTTTCAGCCTTTTATAGAGTTTTAATGAACGCCTGTAGTTGTGTAAAACTTCTCAGGGACTAGAGTTGCCCATGAAGAAGCCAAGTCTCGCATGAAGGGTTTGTTGTCCCAGAATGCAAAGAACACAAACTCTTGGCAGGTTCGTATTGGCTTGCCAGCGAACGTGGTGAGAATCAGTGAATACTGTTGATCATCCGCCAACATTAGCAAGCGCTCGTGAATGCTAGCAAGAATCAGTGAACGCCATCTGATACTAGCGAATGCAGGCAACCATCCACTAAACACTGGCTAGCACTAGCGAGCACCAACGAGAATCCGTGAACGTGAATTTGAAAAACGCCAGCACTGAATCTTACCTTTACGGCTAGACCCAGTAGTATACGCTACTCTAGCACTGGCGAGGAGGGTTTCACAAACCCGCCAAGGTTACTAAGGTGACGCGAGGCATCTCGCAAACCGCCATAGGAACTAAGGTGAGGCGAGTTTCGCAAATCCTCTTCATGGGAATTAGGGTGAGGCAAAGGACTATCCTCGGGTATATTACTATATTTTCATTAGTGGTAGCTAATAGTAGTAGGTTGGCCAGGGCACCAGCCACCCGTTGAGATACTACTGCTAGAGAGTTATGGGGTCTTTGACTGGCCAGACAGTATTACATTGGATCCTTCTCTCTGGTTACGGTTCATTTTCCCTTTGCCTACACATACACCGAATAGTCTGGCCTATTCTTTACATATTCTCCTCTGTCCTCATACACCTGACAACACTGAGATTACCAAACAATTCTTCTTACTGCACTGTAATTGTTCAGTGGCCACTTTCCTCCTTGTAAGGGTAGAAGAGACTCTTTAGCTGTGGTAAGCGGCTCTTCTAGGAGAAGGACACTCCAAAATCAAACCATTGTTCTCTAGTCTTGGGTAGTGCCATAGCCTCTGTACCATGGCCTTCCACTGTCTTGGATTGGAGTTCTCTTGCTTGAGGGTACACTCGGGCACGTTATTCTATCTAATTTCTCTTTCTCCGGTTTTGTTAAAGTTTTTATAGTTTATTTAGGGAATATTTATTTTAATGTAATTGTTCTTAGAATTTTTCTAATTTTCCTCTTCCCTTCCTCACTGAGCTATTTTCCCTGTTGGGGCCCCTGGGCTTATAGCATTCTGCTTTTCCAACTAGGGTTGTAGCTTAGCAAATAATAATAATAATAATAATAATAACCCTCGCCTTGAGTACTAAGGTGAGGCAAAAGTCTCAGACGAGGCAAGGGTCTCGCAAACCCTCGCCTCAGGTACTAAGACAAGGCAAGCAACCTGGGTTGATCGCAGACCTTCGTCGGGCAGAAGAGCTCCGAAACTGAGGTCCTCTTAATACTCCTACCGATCAAAGGGGGTGGTGAGTAGCCTTATGTCATCCCCTTGGAAGAAAACGAAAAAGGCTATGCTGGACTTGAAGACCAGCTGTTTCTGCCTCGTTCGTTAAAAACTATGAGGAGCAGGTCCCAAAGAGCTTGGACTCACAAAGCTCTAAGAGCTTTGTTGTGCCCAAAGGCACGATGTGGCAATAACCCCGAGGAGTTAAGACCTACGAGACTCGTCAATGGGAGAGAAGGCGCCCAACAGTCGTCACCATCTGCGGCAAAGATCCCCGGGGGAAAATGCAACGAGAGTCGTTTTGTACACTGAGGTGAGTAGAAATTATGAGAAATAACGTCAACAAGCTCCAAAGAGAAAGGACGGGCATGGACGAATCCAGGTTCTGTTGGAGGAATCCCCCGAAGGGAAAACCCCATAGATGAAGGCAGTCTCTCCCGTGGACAGGAAAGACGACCAACCTCTGTTGAAGGTAGACATGGTGTGTTGCCTGTGAAACGTAGCCGAAGCACGTTTCTGTGCTTACCTCGAAGGGCTACTGACAAGTCACTCCAGGGAGTTTTTGTCAGCTACTGCTCGTGCCCGCCTGCCGAAGCAGAGCAAACGTTGGTAAACAGCAGAGGTAAAGTACAAAGTCCCTCTTGCTACTTTCCATGCACAGGGTATCCATGAGCCCCCAAGGAAAGCCGCTCAAAGTTATGGGATATTTCATTAAGCATTAAGACAGTTGCTTTTAACCCTAAACCAGTTGAAATGGTTAGCGGGTGAGAAAGAGTAATGTACCTCTTCACTCTACCGAGCCGTAATAGAAAGTGACATTTAGTCGCTAGTGCTGGTGTGAGCAGGAGGGTTAACCTACCCCACTCCCCTCCACTAACTAACAGTGGGTTGTTACACCCTGACAAAAAAGCTTATCAGCCGACTTCAGCTTCACGGAAATAATACTCCATAGTAAAGAGCCGAAGGTTTGTATTTTACAAAGGAACAAAACCAGTTTCAGGAGTGAAGCTGTTAGGGAGGCAAACACAGGGTTGAGACTTAGTCTTAGGGTAAGCTAAGGATACGATAACAATCCCCAAGGTTGGAAAGCAAGGATCAGCTCGCAGGGTTACGAAGGAAACCTTAGGTTAGGTGGTGCCCTGGTTAATATATGATAGTTTAATTGCTAGCAAAAATTAAATTTGCTATAAGAAATGGACAGGTGCAGGCTAGTGTTATGTATTATTGTAATAATGTACTATATTATTTCAAGTGTTACAGGTATAGCGCAACATTGCATCATATCGCATGAATAAAACATGTTATGCTTTGTACATAAGTGTAATGATTTATTTTGGTATCAGGATTCAAACATTTGTTGGTTACCTCAGAGATAGGATGTAATTCTTCATAGTTTTGTACTGGAGTAGGATTTAAGTCTTCTCAGAGCAATGCTCTTTTGTTTAGCAATGTTTTGGTTTTGTCAGATTGTGTATGACGCTCCACACACACTTGGGAGTCAGCTGTCACAGAGCAATGTAGCCACATATCATTAAACTTGTATTTTAAGAATACCAACATATCATTAAATCCCACCAAGAAAAATTGACGACCAAAGATGGGATCAGCTGAGAAATAATTACTAACAATTCTTCTTCTATGTTCCAGGTAATTATTATGGTTAATAGAAACTTCCAATCAAGTCATACTTAAAAGCTAGCTTGTTGTTTTTCTCTATACTGTATGTTGATTTATATGTGAAGTATGTTTTTTACTCTAAGTCCATTGTTTACAATTGAGAGACTGAAGGGGACTTACTACACATGCGCTTTTTTCCATGGATTGCGGAACTTTCTGTGCATTTACAATGACGTATCTGTCAGGTGGTTTTTTAAACCAACTAACAGCTTACGAGTACTTCTTCCTAAGTTCCCGGAAGTTCTTTTACAACACCTATACCCACCCCCTTTACTCTTCAGTTTCATCATGGTTTCGACATATACACTATGTCAAAGTTGTTCTCTGAGGGAGTGGGAGATACATTCCCTCTTTTTAAGAGAAAATAAAAAAGCATATGAGTTCCCACAGAAACATGACAAATTCGTAGATAATTTGTATTTTTCCTAACTATACAAACCTTAGCTATTTATATGGGGTAATTACTTCGGCGTAGCTGAATGACGAGCCATAAAAGTTTTAACGAGGGTTTACTACCCCACCGCTAGTTAGCGGGGGGGGGGGGGGGGGGTAGAGAGGGGTAGCTAGCTACCCCCCTCACACAGACTGGTGAATGCTTCACTTTGCTTAGAGGTAGGACTTATCTTGGGGGACAGGGCTGACGGGCACATATGTGTAAATAGCTAAGGTTTGTATAGTTAGGAAAAATACAAATTATCTACGAATTGTCATTTGTTCCGTAACTGAAATACAAACCATGCTATTTACATGGGGTGACTTAACCCTTAGGAAGGGCGGTATGTCCCCTGCCATACTGGCTTTGGCTTGCCCGGGGACCCCAAATTCGAGTGTGTAGGTACTCAAGAAGTAAGGGGTCCCTGCTCCTCGCTGGCAGCTGGGAAACTGTTGCGGCCTACGTAAGCTGTGTGTGTGAAGGTGAGAAGTGACTCGTCCTAGGAAGTTGACCTGGAGTTCTTCAGATGGAAATCTAGGTTTGGACTCTCCCAATACCACCTCGTTAGGGTATGGGGACATGACAGTATTACATCTTAATACTAGGAACACAAGGGAGCATGGTTTACCTGCAGAGGTTCGAGGTCAGCTGTGCAGAGAACCCAGGATGCTGCTTTCTCCAAGGGAGGAGAGGATGAAGAAAATAATAAGGGCCAGGCAGATCTTTTCATTCACGCAGACTAAAACCGGGTAACAATA
Source organism: Palaemon carinicauda (assembly GCF_036898095.1). Taxonomy (NCBI): domain Eukaryota; kingdom Metazoa; phylum Arthropoda; class Malacostraca; order Decapoda; family Palaemonidae; genus Palaemon; species Palaemon carinicauda. The sequence continues at coordinate 152,341,473 of NC_090736.1, forward strand.
CCCTCAACCTTCTGCTACTTGTCCAATAAGGAGCCTGAGGTTAGACCAGCTGTTGTGCAGCCACCAGAGGGCCGATAGAGAATGTATCGAGCCTCCTGTGTGTCACGTCTTGCAGGTAGTGGGCCATGAAGGTGGTCTGACGCTTCCACACCCCAGCTTGAAGGACCTGCGTCATTGAAAAGTTCTTCTTGAAGGCCAGGGACGTAGTTACGCCCAACGTCATGTGCTCTAGGGCGACGTGATGGAGAAGGGTCAGGATTCAAGGCCAGATGTATCACCTTGCGAATCCAGGCCGAGATGGTATTCCTGGTGACCTTCCTCTTCGTCTCCCCGGTGCTCACGAACAAGGCTCGCACCTTGGGACGAACTGTGGCTGTTCTTTTAAGATACAACCTCAGACTCCTAACTGGGCACAGTAGGAGATGGTCTGGGTCATCTGTTACAGAACGGAGACTCGAAACCCGGAAGAAGTCGAACCTTGGGTCCAGCACTCCGGGTTCTGAGTCTTGGCAACAAACTCAGGGACGAAGCTGAACGTTACCTCCCACCATCCCCTTGAATGGGCGACATCGTACGAGAGAACATGTACAGGTAGCTCACTGACTCGCTTAGCCGAGACCAAAGCTAGCAGGAAAACCGTCTTCCAGGTAAGGTAGCGATCAGTAGCCCGGCGTAATGATTCGTAGGGAGGTCCCTTCAGAGACCTGAGGACTCGAACCACGTTCCACGGAGGAGGTCTCGCTTCCGACTGTGGGCAGGTAAGTTCATAACTCCGTATGAGAAGGGAAAGTTCCAGCAAGGAAGAAATGTCCATTCCTTTACGCCTGAAGGCAAGACTTAAGGCTGAGCGATAGCCTTTCACTGTCGAGACTGAAAGGTGCATTTCCTCCCGCAGATAAACAAGGAACTCCGCTATTGCTGGCATAGTGACATCGAGGGGAGAGATACCCCTCCCACGACACCAACCACAGAAATCTCGCCACTTCACCTGGTAGACTCCTGCGGATGATTTGCGCAGGTGGCCAGACATCCTGTTCGCAACTTGTTGCGAAAATCCTCTCTCTGTGAGGAGATGCTGGATAGTCTCCAGGCGTGAAGTCGAAGCGAAGCCACGGCTTTATGGTAGATATTGGAGTGTGGTTGTTTGAGTAGCTCGTGACGTGGAGGGAGCTCCCTCGGAACCTCCGTGAGGAGTTGCAAAAGGTCTGGGAACCATTCTGCGTGATGCCATAGCGGAGCTATCAGGGTCATCGAGAGATTGACCGATATTTTGGTCTTGTTGAGTACCCTCCTCATCAGACAGAACAGGGGGAAAGGCGTACACATCGACGTTGTCCCACCGTTGGTGGAAGGCATCCTGCCAGAGAGCCTTGGGGTCCGGGACCGGGGAGCAGTACAGCGGGAGCTTGTAATTCAGTGCTGTAGCGAACAGGTTCACCGTCGGGGAACCCCACAAAGTCAGGACTTTGTTGGCTATCTGAGGATCCAAGGACCACTCGGTACTCACTATCTGCGTCGCTCTGCTCAGACTGTCGGCGAGCACATTCTTTTTGCCTGGAATGAAGCGAGCCGCTACTGAGATCGAGTGGACTTCGGACAATCTCAGGATCTCTACTGCAAGATGGGATAGCTGTTCTGAAAAGGTACCTCCCTGCTTGTTGATATAAGCCACCACCGTGGTGGTGTCGCTCAATACCACCACAGAGTGGCCCGCCAGGACTTAGTGGAACTTCTGAAGTGCCAGGAACACAGCCTTCATTTCTAGCAGGTTTATGTGAAGGTACTTTTCTGATTCTGACCACAGGCCTGAGTTGCTGTGGTTCAGAACGTGGGCCCCCCACTCTTTGTTTGATGCGTCCGAGAACAGCATCAAATCCGGGGGAGGGACGAGAAGATCCACTCCCTTTCGTAGGTTCTCGTCCGCCACCCACCACTGGAGGTCCATCCGTTCCGCAGGACCCATAGGGATCAAAGTGTCCGGGAAGTCGTGGCCTTGACTCCACCGGGACTTGAGTCGCCACTGGAGGGATCTCATTCTGAGGCGACCTTTGGGAACGAGACGGGTCAGGGAGGAGAGGTGGCCGAGGAGACGGAGCCACGATTGGGCTGGGAGTTCTTCTCGATTGAGGAAGGGTCTCGCGACCTTCCTCAGCCTGAGGGGGAGCTTCGGGGGAGGAGAGGGCAACAGAAGAAGAAGCCCTGGAATTTTCTTTCTTCAGAGAAGTCTCTGAAGGAGAAAGATGACAAATTCGGAGATAATTTGTATTTTTCCTAACCATACAAACCTTAGCTATTTACATAGGGTATTGCTTTTGGCGTAGCTGAAATGGCGAGCCATTAGATTTTAAACGAGGGTTAACTACCCCTGCGCTAGTTAGCAGGGGTAGGAGAGGGGCAGCTAGCTACCCCTCCCCCCTCACACACTGGTGAATTGATTCACTTCGCTTAGAGGTAGGACTTGACTTGGGGGACAGGGCTGGCGGGCAAATATGTGTAAATAGCTAAGGTTTGTATGGTTAGGAAGAATACAAATTATCTCCGAATTTGTCATTTGTTCCGTAACCGAAATACAAACCACGCAATTTACATTAGGGTGACTTACCCCTTAGGAAGGGTGGAAAGTCCCCAGCCATACTGGCTTTGGCTTTACCCGGGGACTCAGAATCCGAGTGAGCAGCACTTTGAGAAAAAGAGTCCCTGCACCTCGCAAGTTCCTTGCTCCGCAAGGAGTGTGCGGCCTACATAAGCTTGTGTGTGGAGGGAAGAAGCGTGACTTGTCCTAGGCAGTCGACCTGAAGGCCTTTAGAAGGAATTCTGGACTAGGACTTTCCCAATACCACCTCGTCAGGGTATGGGGGACGCGACAGTATCATTTTAATACTAGGAACACAAGGAAGTATGGTTTACCTGCAGAGGTTTGAGGTCAGCTATGCAGAGAACCTAGAATGCTGCTTTCCCCAAGAGAGGGGAGGATGAAGAAAGAAGTAAGGGCCAGACATACCTCTTTCAATCATGCAGTCTGACACCGGGTAACAATGCCCCCAACCTTCTGCTACCTGTCCATTAAGGAGCCTGAAGTTATACCAGCTGTTGTGTAGCCACCACAGGCCGATAGAAAAACGTATCGAGGCTCCTGTGGGTCACTTCCTGCAGGTAGTGAGCTGTGAAGGTCGTCCGACACTTCCAGACTCCAGTTTGTAGCACCTGCGTCACAGAGTAGTCTTCTTAGAGACGTTGCGATGCCTCTGACATCGAGTGCTCTAAGGCTACATGACGGAGGAGGGTCTGGATTCAGGGCGAGATGGAAGGTCCTAGAATCCAGGCTGCATTTGTATTCCTGGTGACCCTCCTCTTCGTCCTTCCTGTGCTCCCCAACAGGGGACGAACTGCAACTGTTCTTTAAGATAATATCTCCGACTCCTTGCTGGGCATAGTAGGAGAAGGCCTGGGTCATCTGTTACAGAACGGAGACTCGAAATCCTGAAGGAGTCGAACCGAAGGTTTGGGACTCCGAGATCTTGAGTCTAGAAACCGACTCAGGGACGAACCCGAACGTTACCTCTCCCTATCCTCTTGAATGGGCGAAGTCGTACAAGAGACCATGAAGTACGCTGATACGCTTGGTCGAAGCCAGAGCGAGCCGGAGCACCGTCTTCTAAGTCAGGTGCCTGTCCGATGACTAGCGTACTGGTTCACAGGGAGAAGCCTTAAGATCCCTAAGAGCCCGAGCCATGTACCATGGAGGAGGTCTCACTTCCGACTGGGTGCAGTTAAGTTCGTAGCTTCGTATGAGCGAAGAAAGATCCAGCGAGGAGGAATTGTCTAACCTTAGAGCCTGAAGGCCGGGCTTGAGGCTGAGCGATAGGCTTTACCGCCGAGAGCAAAAGGCGCAATTCCTCTCGCAGATGGACAATAACTCGGCTAACGCTGGAATAGTGGCATCGAGGGGAGAGATACCTCTCCCACGACACCAACCACAGAGCACTCTACACTTCGCCTGGTGGACCCTTACGGATGACTTCGCAGGTGTCAAGATATCCGCTCCGCGACCTGTCGCGGAACGCCTCTCTCAGTGAGAAGATGCTGGATGGACTCCAGGCATGGAGCCAAAGCGGAGCTACGGCTTGTGGTAGATGTAGTGGTGTGGTTGCTATAGCTCTTGTCGTGGGGAAAACTCTCTCGGGAGTTCCATCAAGGGATGAAGAAGGTTCGAAAACCACTCTGCCTGATGCTGTAGCGGAGCTATCAGAGTCACCGACAGGTTGACCGAAAGTCTGGTCTTGTTGAACCCCCTTTCCCCACAGACCCAACGGTAGCAAGGCGTAGACGTTGATGTTGTCCCACCGATGTGGGAAGATATCTCGGCAGGGTGCCTTGGGGTCCGGGGCTGGGGAGAGGTACAGCGACAGCTTGAAATACAAGGTCGTCGCAAACAGGACCACAAGGTCCAAGCTTGCTGGCTACTGGGGGTTCCAAAGACCACTCGGTACTCTCTACCTGCGATGCCCTGTTTCGACTGTCGGAGAGCACATTCCTTGTCCGGAATGAAGTGAGCCGATAGTAGTATTGAGCGGACTTCGGCTCATCTCAGTATCTCTACTGTAGGATGGGAGACTGTTATGAAAAAGTACCTCCCCGCTTGATGAAAAGCAACTACCGTGGTGTTGTCGCTCACGGAGTGACTCGCCGGGGCCTGTTGGGACTGTTGATGGCCAGAATATGGCCTTCATCCCTAGCCAATTGATGTGGAGGTACCCTTCTAGCTCTGGCCATAGGCTTGAGATCCTTTGGTTCAGAACGTGCCCCCCCCCCCCCCCCCCCCCTTTGACGCGTCCGAGGACACCATCAAATGCGGAGGAGGGACCTGTAAGTTTACTTGTGAACGAAGGTTCTTGAGTGGGAGGTGAGACCTTCCGGACTCACCAGTGGTAGCTTTTACAACCCCCCCCCCGGAATCCCCCAAGCGGCGGCGCGAGCCCTAAACCACGCCCCCTTGGGCGGAGTTACCAGGGACAAGCGGGTTGACTCGGCAATGGAAGTCACATTTTTGAAGTTGTAATAGAACAAAAAATAACACAGAAGTGATTGAGCTTACCTTGGTTGTGCAAGTTATGAAGGAATTACTGTGAAGGTGCAAATTGTTGGACATAAAAGGGATTTTGACGAAGGAAAAATCTATTTCTGGGGAGAGACCTGTGACGCCCGGCGAAAAGGGTCCTTCTTTACACTTTTCTAATATAAATCTTCCAAATATACTAGAGAAAGATAAAAGCATGGAATGCAGAGGTTACAACCCTCGCGCGAACACCTTGTTGGTGTCGTGTATTTAACAAGGGCGTGTGTAAACCACTATTCACAGGCTGTCTTCCATTTAGATAATCCCTTCATCAAAGGGGAGGGCCGTGACAGGCCCTAAAGAATACAGTTGGACTACTCCACCGACACCTACTACTCGTGCTCTCCAGGTCATCCTTCTGTTTTGGACTTGCCCGCTAAGTCATTTTTTCATTTTGTTAGGTGTTTCGCAAGTGATTATCGTTAATTCAACATGACTGACGTTGCTACTTCACCTTTACCAGTGTTAAGTACCATAGTTTGTTTGGACAGTTTTTTTCAATACCGGGCATTTGTTCTCGTTCCAGTAATGTGGATTTTAATTTTGGAAGAGGATTAGCCGTCCTCGGTATCGGCAGCCATTTTGGTTTTGTTTGATTCGGTAGTTTTTCAAGTTAATATTGCCCTTCTGGTATTCTGTCATCTAGGTTATATCACTTACGTTTTATGACCAATATTATTATCATTATTTATTATTGTTTTTTACTATGGTATTTATTTGCTAGCAAGTCCAATTTGGACGAAGAATATCGATCTAGTCTTTGTTATAGTTATGTTCACGCCTCAGGAAGGTGCTCGATTCGACTATATCTTTATGTTTAATTATTACGTTGTCGTTATTCTTCGTTCTTGGTTATTACAATTTTATCATTATTCTTATCATATTATTGTGTGATTTTGGTTTTTTATTATGTAACCTTGAGAGCGTGAGCATAGAGTGCTCGTAATCTGTTTCTACTGATACGAGTTACCCCTTCTCTCGTTTTCTTTATTAAGCTCGAGTAGAGGAGGTGGATTTCCCGTTTTCCGTTTTATACGATCACGAGTTATTCGTGCCTCCTCTTATTCTCCGAGTTGATGATATGACAAATTCGAAGATAATTTGTATTTTTCCTAACCATACAAACCTTAGCTATTTACAAAGGGTTTACTTTTAGCGCAGCTGAAATGACGAGCCAATAGTTTTTAACGATGGTTAATTACCCCCGCGCTAGTTAGCGGGGGGTGGGGAAGGGTAGCTTGCTACCCCTCCCCCCTCCACACACCGGTGACTTGCTTCACTTCACTTAGAGGTAGGACTTGACTTGGGGGTCAGGGATGGCGGGCACATATGTGTAAATAGCTAAGGTTTGTATGGTTAGGAAAAATACAAATTATCTTCGAATTTGTCATTTGTTCCGTAACCGAAATACAAACCACGCTATTTACAAAGGGTGACTTACCCCTTAGGAAGGGTGGAAAGTCCCCAGCCTTACTGACTTCGGCTTGCCCAGGGGCTCGATCCCTCAGTGAGCAGCACTAGAGAGAGGGAGCCCCTGTACCTCACAGGTTCCTAGCATCGCTAGGAACGAGTGGCCTACATAAGCAGTGTGAGGAGGAGAGTGTGACTCGTCCTATGAAGTTGACCTTGAGACCTTCAGATAGGAATTCTAGGATAGGACATTCCCAATACCACCTCGTCAGGGTATGGGAGACGCAACAGTATTAAGCTTAATACTAGGAGCACAAAGAAGCATGGGTTGCCTGCAGAGGTCGAGGTCAGCTATGCGAGGACCAGGATGCTGCTTCCCCAAGAGAGGGGAGAATGAAGAAAGAAGTAAGGGTCAGACATACTCTTTCATTCACGCAGACTAAGACCTGGTAACAACGCCCTCAACCTACGGCTACTTGTCCAAAAAGGAGCCTGAGGTTAGACCAGCTGTTGTGCAGCCACCACAGGGCCGATAGAGAACGTATCGAGGCTCCTGTGGGTCACGTCTTGCAGGTAGTGGGCTGTGAAGGTCGTTTGACGCTTCCAGACCCCAGCTTGAAGTACCTGCGTCACAGAGAAGTTTCTCTTGAAGGCCAGGGATGTAGCAATACCCCGGACATCGTGGGCCCGAGGGCGACGTGACGGAGGAGGGTCAGGATTCAGGGCATGGTGGATAACCCTTCGAATCCAAGCTGAGATGGTGTTCCTGGTGACCCTCCTCTTTGTCCTGCCTGTGCTCACAAACAAAGCTCGCACATGAGGACGGACTGCTGCCGTTCTCTTCAAGTAGTACCTCAGACACCTCACTGGGCATAGTAGCAGCTGGTCTGGGTCGTTTGTTACAGAACGGAGACTCGAGATCCTGAAAGAGTCGAACCGAGGATCCGGCACCCCAGGATTCTGAGTCTTGGCCACAAACTCAGGGACGAACCTGAACGTTACCTCCCCCCATCCCCTTGAATGGGCGATGTCGTACGAGAGACCATGAAGTTCACTAACTCGCTTGGCCGAGGCCAAGGCGAGTAGGAAAGCCGTCTTCCAAGACAGGTGGCGATCGGAGGCCTGGCGTAATGGCTCGAAGGGAGGTCTCTTGAGAGACCTGAGGACTTGAACCACATTCCAAGGAGGGGGTCTCACTTCCGACTGGGGGCAGGTAAGCTCATAGCTACGTATGAGTAAAGAGAGTTCTAGCGATGAAGAAATATCCACGCCCTTCAATCTGAAGGCCAAGCTTAAGGCTGAGCGATAGCCTTTCACTGCCGAGACAGAAAGGCGCATTTCTTCTCGCAGATACACGAGGAAGTCCGCTATTGCTGGAATAGTGGCATCGAGTGGAGAGATACCCCTTCCACGACACAAACCACAAAAGACTCTCCACTTCGCTTGGTAGACTCCCTCAGAGGACCTTCGCAGGTGCCGAGACATTCTCTACGCAACCTGTTGCGAAAAGCCTCTCTCCGCGAGGAGACGCTGGATAGTCTCCAGGCGTGAAGCCGAAGCGAGGCTACGGCCCTGTGAGGGACACCGCAGTGGGGTTGTCTGAGAAGCTCGTGTCGTGGAGGAAGCTCCCTTGGGAGTTCCGTCAGGAGTTGCAGAAGGTCCGGAAACCATTCCGCGTGATGCCATAGCGGAGCTACTAGAGTCATGGAACAGTTGACCGATAGTCTGGTCCTGTTGAGCACCCTTCTCATCAGACAGAATGGTGGGAAGGCGTAGACGTCGATGTTGTCCCACCGTTGCTGGAAAGCATCTTGCCAGAGTGCCTTGGGGTCCGGGACTGGTGAGCAGTACAGGGGCAGCTTGAAGTTCAAGGCTGTCGCGAACAAGTCCACCGTCGGGGAACCCCACAAAGTCAGGACTTTGTTGGCTATCTGAGGATCCAAAGACCACTCTGTACTCACTATCTGCGAAGCCCTGCTCAGACTGTCGGCGAGCACATTCCTCTTGCCAGGAATGAAGCGAGCTGATAGTGTTATCAAGTGGGTTTCGGTCCACCTCAGAGTCTCTACTGCAAGATGGGATAGCTGTTGCGAAAAAGTGCCACCCTGCTTGTTGATATAAGCCACTACCGTGGTGTTGTCGCTCATCACCACCACGGAGTGACCCGCCAGGGACCGTTGGAACTGCTGAAGAGCCAGAAAGACGGCCTTCAATTCTAGCAGGCACCACCGCAAGTCCGTCTGTTCCAGAGACCCCATTGGGATCCGAATGTCCGGGGAATCGGATCCTTGATTCCACCGGGACTTGAGCCGCCATTGAAGGGATCTCATCCTGAGGCGGCTGTTTGGAACCAGACGGGCCAGGGAGGATGGTGGTCTAAGAGACGCAACCACGATTGGGCGGGGAGTTCTTTTCGCCTGAGGAAAGGTTCCGCCACCCTCCTCAGCCTTGCTATCCGGTCGTCTGATGGAAAGGCTTTGTGGAGATTGGTGTCTATTAGCATGCCTAGATAAACCAGTCGTTGGGACGGCTGCAGAGAGAACTTCTCGAGGTTTACCACGATCCCCAGATCCTGGCAAAGATCCAGAAGCCTGTCTCGGTGCCGAAGAAGGGTCGACTCCGAGTCTGCTAGAATCAGCCAATCGTCTAGATAACGAAGGAGACGCATGCCGTTCCTGTGCGCCCAAGTTGAAATCAGGGTGAACACTCTGGTGAACACCTGAGGAGCTGTGGAGAGGCCGAAACACAGCACCTTGAACTGGTAGATCTTGTTGTCTAGGCAGAATCTCAGGTACTTCCTGGAAGACGGATGGATTGGGATCTGGAAGTTCGCGTCCTTTAGATCCAGTGTACACATGAAGTCTTGTGGTCTCACCGCAAGTCTGACCGTGTCTGCTGTCCACGACCTCCTGGAGAGCACCCTTCTCGAACATGGTCTCGACTTCGGCCTGAAGGGCCAGCCCCTTTGCCAATCCCATGGCATAGGAGCTCAACGACACTGGATTCGCTGTCAGGGGAGGTTGAGATGACGTGAACGGGACGCGATAACCTTGGCCGATCACTGAGACCGTCCAAGCATCGGCCCCGTGTTGCTGCCACCTGCGGACGCAACGCTGAAGGCATCCCCCCACAGGTGGACACGCAGGGGGACTGCCACCCCTAGGGCTTGCGGCCGCGGCCGCCACCCCTTGAAGTCTTGCCTCCCCTGGAGGACTTACCGCCCCTCTTGACCTTGGCTGGAAAGGGCTGGGGCTTAGACACCACTTTCTTAGCTGCCGGTGCCTGTTTGGGAGCCTTACGAGGCTGTTGCTGCTGTTGTGGCGGGGGCTGGAGGCTTATAGGGCCGAGTTGTAAGGGCCCTGTGGAGGAGGGAGTCCGTGCTGGATTTCCTCCACCTCTCAGCCGTTCGCTCCAAGTCTTGAGGCTCAAACAGGCTCTCCCCCAGAAGGGAAGCATGTCGGAGCCTACACACATCTACGGCGGGGACCTTCGGATGGAATCTCTCGGACACAGCATCGCGACGCTTCAACACCGAGTTGGCCCACAGGGTGGTAACCTGGTGCGCCAAAAACTCGATGGAGCGGGTGCCCGAGAGCAAGAAGGTCTCTAGGGCCTTCCTATTGGTCTTCTTGGACAAGTCCTCCGATCGCAATAGGATGCCCAGGGATCCTAACCAGAAGTCCAGCCACGAAGTGGCCTGCATGGCACACTTAGCGACCTTCTCGTGGTTAAGGATCTCTGCCGCCGAGAACGACACCTGCCGGGCAGAGAGTTTCTCCAGGGGAACTCCCTTCGCCAGCTCCTCCACAGAGTGATGGAGAGGAAGAGCAAGGTTGTGCTCACCCAGGATCTCGAAATACCTCCTCTGCTGAAGGCGAAGAGGAGGGATGAGTTTGTTCCCAGCAGTGGAACGACTGGAGGAGGCAAGAAGTGCGAGCTGAGCGTTGGCCCTAGCTCTGGCACTCTTCAGCCCCCGAGACCAGGGCAGAGCTGCACTGGTCTTAGGGGCCTTCCGAACGTCAAATACTTCATCCAGAATCGTGTCTTTGCCTTCACGGGGCGGGAATGACTGGATCCGTAAGTCTGTTAAGTTGCCTTATCAGGCTTAGGACCTGCCAGAAGGCATGTTCGGACTCTTGCTGTTCTCCTCCCTGCGGGCTGGCAGCTAAGTCTCCTGCCCCAGGAATCTCTTCCTGGGGTGATACGTGGACATTCCCCTGGGTAGTCGTGGGTTCCTGACGAATCCTTGCAGAGGATTTAGGGACGGTCTTGGAATCCTTGGGTTCCCTCCTGGGAGGGATACAGGATCCCAACAACGAGGTTCGAGGGGCCTCTTCCTCACGAGACGATTCTCCTGCCTGAAGCGAAGTCTCCCCCCCTGGTGCCGAGGGGAAGACTACCGCCCCACTGGACTCACCTGAGGACGTAAGGCCTCGTCCACGGGAGAAGGAGAGAGATCCCGTGCAGGAGAAGGGACCTTAGAGACCGACCTCTTGGGAACCAACTTCGCCCTGGGGGAAGTCACCACGAAGTCCACTCCTCTCTTTCTCTTCAGCGTATGAGAGACAGCTGCTGGTTTGTTACCCTGGACGGCGAGTGCTGGTTTCATAACCCTCACTAACGCCCGTGCCAGCGGACCAAACCAAGTCTGCTGTTCCAAGGACACAGAGTCCGAAATCCTCGCTAAAGTGAAAGGGATCGGGCGATCCTTTGGAGTGGACACGACGGTACCTGCCTGAAAAGAAGGTGGGGAAGAATGCTGTACTGACCTGTCTTCGTCCTGCCCTACCAACCTGTGCTTGGATGGAGGTGATCCCGAGTGCCGTCTAGAAGCACGCGTCCCTGCTGCTACCACCGGCTGTGGAATTCGCCGCGAACGATGGTCGCGCGGGCGCGCAGGTGGATGATCGCGCGGGCGCACAAGCGAGCGGTCGCGCGCAGGCGAGCGGTCGTGCGGGCGCGAGGGTGGGCAGATAAATGAACACGTGTCCGAGGCGACAAACGCAAGCGTTAGCGCGACGGCGAGGGATCGTGCTGCCGCGTAGGTGAGGAAGATCGCTGGCGATGTAGATCCACAGGCGATCGATGACGAGCTGGTGAGTGCAGTCGCTCAAGTTGGCGATGGCGCGATGTGGTATGTCGACGCACTGGTGTGCGATGGTGAGCAGCATGCGCAGGTGAATGACCGCGTAATGGTAAGCGATGGCGAGCAGCATGCGCAGGTGAATGATCGCGTGATAGGGTGCGATGGTGATCAGCATCCGCAGGAGGGCGATCGTTCAGGGTTGTGCGATGAGGAGCAGCATGCGTAAGCGGGCGATCGTGCAGGGTTGTGCGATGGCGAGCAGCATGCGCAGGTGAATGATCGCGTGATAGGGTGTGATGGTGATCAGCATCCGCAGGAGGGCGATCGTTCAGGGTTGTGCGATGAGGAGCAGCATGCGTAAGCGGGCGATCGTGCAGGGTCGTGTGATGGCGAGCAGCATGCGCAGGAGGGCGATCGTGCAATGGCGAGCGATGGCGAGCAGAATGTGCAGGCGGGCTATCGCGCGATGGCGAGCTAGAAGCTGGCGAACCATGTTCCTTCAGGAGCGTTGGCGAACGTCGGCGCGCTAGTTGTCGCTGTTGAATAGGCGATACTAAGATCGCCTGTGCGCGCTGGCAAGCAGGTGAACGCTGGCGAGGAGGTAATCGCTGGCGCGTAGGTGATCGCTGGCGAGCTGGTGATCGCTGGCGAGCAGAAGGTCGACGCGTGTCCTATGAGAGGACAGGTGGCGCGGCGCGTTCACGAGCAGGAACGGGAAGATCCCTTAGCCCCGAAGGGACCGTTGCCCGTCGGGTGACGAGTTCTCCAGAAGGCGAAGATCCAGCAGGAGATGGTGAGCGGTCTGCAGAGAGGTTCAAGGAGGGCGGAGCAGTAGGTTGAGGCTGACGAGGAGAGTCCCCCCCGGAGGACGAAGACCCAAAAAGGCGCCTCTTAGTCCCCCTATAAGGGGAAGGAAGGCCCTTGTGGCGTAGAGGGCGGTGAGCCTTACGGCGGAGGCGGCCTCGGGGGAGATCGTCGGGACCATCGGTCCTCCGAAGGGGAGTCTCCGTCAAAACACTTCCCTCAGAAGGAAGCTGAGCAGCAGTCGAGACCGAAGGACTCACTTCCCCCTTCGAAGGATGTACGGAAGGAGGAGGAGAGCCTTGAGCACCATCACCAGCAACAGCACCTGCGGCGGAAGGCCCAGCCACGTCGGAGGCCTCTGTCACCACGACGTCGACAATAGACAGAGGGTCTACCTCTGCTACCACCGGCGACTGCTTAACAGCGGCCCCCAACGAGACAAGGTCAATAAGAGCGACCCTGGAGGGCAAGCCCTTAAGCCCCAGGGACGACCAAATCTGTAAAAGATCATCACTGGATAAGGCATTATCAATAACCTCCCCCGGAGGAGGAGGGGGAACCGCCTCGCTATGGGAGGCGACGCCCTCTCCCCCCACCGAAGGTAGGGAAACAGAACAAGGGCCTGCGCTCCCACTCAGACGACTCTCCTTAGGAGGCGGACGACGGGGAGCTTCGGAGGAGGTTTGGGCGGCGGAAGAAGAGTCCTGAGAACCTTCCTCCTTCAAGGGTAACCCCGGAGGAGAACGGTCTCTCTTGGACTTCTTCTTACGCCGACAGCCAAACCTCTCCCACTGGGAGACAGACCACTCCCTGCACTCACGGCACATGTTATCCTGGTTACACCGTCGGCCCCGACATTGAGGGCAGAGGGTGTGTGGATCCGTACTAACGTCCGACATGAAAGTCCCACAAGGACGGCCGGCAACTCCAGGGCATGTACGCATAGTAAAGAAAATAACTGAAGGTCAACTTCCAACCAACACACACGCTGAAAAGAAAAAGCAGAATATTAAAGGCTGTCACGAAGGCGATGAGCAGACACGTCTGATCACCGCCGAGCCAAAAGTGAAGTGAAGCAAGTCACCAGTGTGTGGAGGGGGGAGGGGTAGCAAGCTACCCTTACCCACCCCCCGGTAACTAGCGCGGGGGTAATTAACCCTCGTTAAAAACTATTGGCTCGTCATTTCAGCTGCGCTAAAAGTAAACCCTTTGTAAATAGCGTGGTTTGTATTTCGGTTACGGAACAAATTACGTTTAATGATATTCACGTTTTATTGATGTGGTTACTGTTAATAGAGCTAGCACTATTAATAGGTTACGTTAGTGTATGAGTCATTATTTGGGATCGCTTTATGACAACACCCTTAGCTCCGCCTTGAGTTATACTCCGCTATAATGGATACTCATTGGGAGAACTAGTCAGATATTTGGAGTGCAACGGTGAAATCCGCCACTCAGACTCCGGCTAAGGCCTTTTGCACACGAACCTCTGTCATGATTGATCACAATTACATTATAACGGTCCTTTTTTCATCGAATCTCCGGCTTCACTGGCGATAACACAGACATTCAGTATGGAGGAATGTTATCGTACCGATGAGGGTCACGATTTCACGATGACGGACCTTTGTCACCGCCCGGATCTCCTGTACAAACAGAGATCAATCAGACGATCAGAACCAGGGTACGAACCCCTTTCATGAATAATCACCATTTCATTATTACGGTCCTTTTTATCGAATCTCCGGCTTAACCGGATATCACACAGGTGTTCAGAATTGAGGTTAATATTATCTTACCTCTGAGGTCTTTTTACTAGTAAATTCAACCTTCTTGTGCTTTCTTGGTTGATATGAATATTGAAAGATTCCAGTTAGTTTGTTTTCTGTGGAATAATAGTGGTTGTATGTGAGTGTTCTTGTATATAACCTACTCTGTTGAATTATGAAGTTGTTAGAATATTCCCTCCTAAGTACATGGTCTCCTCGGTTCACGAGGGAAGGGTTGGAGGGTGACCCAGACCTTGAGTCCGGAAGGTCTCACCTCCCACTCCAGAACCTTCGTTCACAACTAAACTTACAGTTCTGGAGAGGGAGGTCTCAACCTTCCGGACTCAGCAGTGGTAGCTAGGCAGATGCTTCAGGGGGCTTGAAGATGAAGTCTAGCGACCACAGCATTGAAAGCTCCCTGTAAGCCGAGGAGAGCACAGTAAGAGCTGAAGACAGAGTTGCTTCTCCAATTCATTCTGGACATGATTTCTTGTATAGATACTCCATTGTATAGCAGTCTTGATGAAGCTTGACCCCTTATAGAGTGGAAATTCGTTGACTGTTTAGTTGCATTTGGGTCGGCTCTGAAAATGCACTCCCTAAAAAGTTGTCTCATTTTTTGTAAAGACATTATCTTGAAGTGTTCATCTAGCCATATGTGGTCTTTCCTGTCTATGTTTCTTTCCATACAGACTTTGTTGGTGTATTCCAAATAGAAGTTCAATTGTCTGACTGGACATATTTTTGGTCTGTTAGGAAGCTTCCTAAAGCTGATCTCTATTGGCATGTAGTTGTTCTTTTGGTTTTTGGCCATGAAGGAAGGGTGGTTCCGTAAGATAATGTGTTCTGGGGTGAAGGTGCTCCTGGAAATGCAGAGATTGTTAAATTGATTTGCTCTTAAAGGGCAACCTAAGGCTACTAGGAACAAGGTTTTCTGTGTCAGTAGTAAGGTAGAGTTATCTCTCGTGGTGTTGAGAAACGAGATTACTTTGTCTAGATCCCAGCCAGGGAACTGGTGAGAATTTCTAGGCTTCCTTCTATTAACTCCCGATATCATTGCTTTGACATATTTGTCTTCTGCTTGTGGTCTCACCTCAAAGCTGACCGCGTCTGCTGTCGCTATGCTGAACGTAGACTGTTTGACAACCCTGTACAGAGTCGAGAAGGGAAGGAGACGAATAAGGAGGCCTCGGAACCCGTTGGCCACCTCTTGGAGGGAGCGTTTCTCCGACATGGACTGGACTTCCGCCCGGAGGGCCCGTCCCCTCACCGATCCCTAGCCAGGGAGGAGGGAGGGGCTCGATACCAACCAGGACTGTTGAAGGAGACAAGCTCGGAGAGCTGGCCCTCAGCCTAGTCTCTGGCGCTCTCCATTCCCTGAGACCAGGGTAAGCTGCACTGGCGCAAGGGAGTCCTTGGGTGAGTAAACTCGGTCCAGGACCATATCCATCCCTTACCGAAGAGGAATCTCTGAATCTGGGATCACCTTGAGGATTCTCCTGAGGGCCAGAACCTGCCAGAAGGCAAGTTCCGACCCCTGGAGCTCCTACTCCTGATGGACTGGGAGCGAGATCTACCATCCCCGGAGGCTCTTCCTGGGGAGACTCGTAGACATGCCCCAAGGGTCCAACTGGATTCTGTCGGATCCTTGCGAAAGACTGGGCCTTAGGATCCCTCCTAGGAGGGAAATAGGACCCCAGCGATGAAGGATGTAAGGCTTTCGCCCCCTTCGCACGATAGGACTCTCAGGAAGAGGCGGGGAGTCTCCCTATGGAGTGAAAGGGGAGAGGACCGGGTCTTCCGACCCTCCTGGGGATGGGTAATGCTCATCCGCAGGGGAGGGGAGATGAAGTCTGAGGAGGGGTCATTGCCTGCGTAAGGATTCGAGAAGGGACAGGATAGTCCTTGGGGGAGATACCATGCCAGGGATTCCTCTCACCCCTTTCAGGGGGAGAGGAAGCTGCTACTGATTAGTGACCCCAGTCAGAAGGCACAGGCTCATTGCCTGCATGAGCGCTCTGCCGACGGCATCCCACCAGGGATGCCGACCAACCCTCGCGCTGACAGGGAGTCCCTCTGGAGGGAAGAGGATCGTTCGATCTTCTGGGGGAGATGACACATGAGGGTTGGCCTGTAGAGAATCTGCGATGAAGGGAGAAGAGACCTTTGACCTGTCCGGAAACCTCCCCCCCTCTGGAGAGGGCGCTGCTCTGCGCTGCGGGGGAGGGAAACACGGAGGTGGCCTGACCACCAGAAGCCTTGATGTTATCAGGGCGCGGTCGCGTCGGAGAAAGGTGCGCCAATCACGCTGACGATCACGCAAAAAGCATAGATCTGGGTAGCGTGTGAATAAAACATGCCTAGCAGTATAACCACGCCCGCATGCACGCGTACCCGTATCGACGTGCGGGTGAACGATCCCCGCGCGTATGAAGATCGCTGGTGCTTGCGCGTGAAAGATCGTGGGCGATAGCGAGGGAAACCATCCCACGCACGAACGATCTCGGCAACAAAAGATCGCCGGTGCTAGCGCCGTCGGCGATTGTGTGTGGGAAACTATCCTACACGCGGAAGAAATAACGCTGACGATCTTCGGTGCTTACGCGAGTACGAAGATCGTCGGCGCTAACGCGAGAGAAGATCGTAAGAGACAGTGAGCGGGAAACCATGGTGTCCGCATGCGTATGAATTCCAACTATGTAAGACGATCGTCGGCGATTCGCGCGAGCACTACGATCTTCGACGCTCACGCGAGCACTACGATCTTCGACGCTCACGCGTGTGCGAAGACTGTCGGGTGCTCGCGCACGAGAGAAGATAGTCAGCAATCGCGAGCGGGAAAACCTCAGTGCCCGAGCGCGGACGATCTACGACGATTGCAAGCGGGAAACCGCGCGCGGACGATTCGTGCGATGATTGCGTGAGCCTCAATGGTCGCGCGCGGGAAACCATCCCGCGTACGGAACAATCTTCAGCGCTTACACGTACTGTGAAGATCGTCGGCGCTCGCGCGCTTAGTGCGGAATCTGAAGATCGGCGGCTAACGGCTGTCGACGAACGCGTGCGGAATCTGAAGATCGGCGGCTAACGGCTGTCGACGAACGCGTGCGGAGAACCGCGCACTGACGGCATCGTTGCCGTGCGCGGGAAAACCATCCCGCGCACAAAATGATCATCGGAGCTTGTGCGTACTATGAAGATTGTCGGCACTTGCGCGCTTAGCACCGGATCCGAAGATCGCCGGCTAACGGCCGTCGATGATCGCGTGCGAAGAACCGCGCGCGGGAAACCATCCCGCGCACAGACCGATCTTCGGCGCTTACGCGCACCAAGAACATCGTCCGCTTGCGCGCCTAGCGCTAGATCCGAAGATTGTCGGCTAACGATCTTCGTCGATCACGCGGGGAAGAACCGCGAGCGGAAGGGCCTTGAAGATCGCGCGCAGGCGATCTTCAGCACTTACACGTTAGAGCATATCAGAAGATCGCCGCCTAACGATCCTTGACAATCACGAAATCGCGCGCGGGAAACCATCCCGCGTGCGGGCGATCTTCAGCGCTTACGCGTTAGCGCGAATCAGAAGATCGTCGGCTAACGATCTCCGACGATCGCGCACGGAAAAAACCGCGCGCGGAAGGGCCCCGAAGATCGCGCGCGGAAGGGCCCCGAAGATCGCGCGCGGGCGATCTCCAGCGCTTACGTGCGAGTGAAAATCGTAGGCCCCTTTGTAACAGAAGATCGTCGGATAGCGTACACGCGCGCTTGGTTGAGGGATCGGCTAACTCATAGATCAGGAACTGGGATGTGTCCCTAAAGGGAGGGCATCCCCCTGAAGAGGACCAGGAAGTCTGCTTCAGAGGGGACGATCAACTGAAGTACTGCTAAACACTCCGAGGAGTGGTCTCTGTGAGGGACCTTTCCCACGAACGGGAAAGGTGTCCTTCGTAGAAGAGACTTAGAGACACCGCAGGCTGAACTGCTGGTGAGCTCCTGTGTGCTATCTCAGGAACCCCAACGATGTGCGCAAATGCGCAGGGAACGTTGGTAGCAGCGTAAATGAATTACTGGAACAGGGTGTCTCTGGAAGGCAGTCTCAGGAACAGCAGGAACAGCACCTGAGCGCTAGCCCGCAAGGGAACATTGGCGCACTGGGGATACCTGGCACTTAAGGGACTTACTCACGGTGTGAAAAAGTCTCCCCTGCCCCGGAGGGAGGAGCCTGTTGGATAACGGGGGGTTCGGGCGCCCAAGGCGCGTCAGCAGTCAGGAACGGATACAGCAGGCAGCAGGTCCACTGAGGGCACGAGAGACCAAAGGTCTAACGTAGCCTGAGTAGCGAGGCCCCGAGGGGATTAGTTGCAAGACCCCGAAGGGTCAGCGCAACGAGAAACCGAAGTTTCTCCGTCACTAATCACCGAAGTGTAGAAGTGACTAAAGTTACGAGAGCCCGAGGGAACTGCGTAACTAAAGCTCCGAGACCCCGAAGGGTCAGGGAAAAAAGGGAAACCGAAGTTTCCCTGTCACTAAACACCGAAGTGCTAGTGACTGATCAGCAAGCTATTGTCAAACAGGAACAATCCTCTGAAGAGGAGTCTCTATGAGTGGCCTATCTCGAGCACTTCGTAGAAGAGACTGGTGATGGGCCCAAAAGGGCCGTGAGATCAGCTGACGTAAACAGGAACAATCCTCCGAAGAGGAGTCTCTGTGAGTGTCTTCTCACGCGAACGGGAGGAGACACTTCGTAAAAGAGACAATAGGAGCAATCCTCCGAAGAGGAGCCCTTAGTGCGGCCTCCCTCGCGAACGAGAGAGGTCCAGACTGATCTTGCAGCTGCTCAGCCCCTTGAGCGTGCCTACAAAAGCGACCGCTCAGCCCCGAGAGCATAATCGCTAGTACCATGGTCCACCCTTGCAACCGCTCAGCCCCTTGAGCAAGTCACAAGGGCGGTCACTCAGCCCCAAGAGCATAACCGCCTAAGGACAAGGGAAAAGTAAAAAGGGAAGTTAACTAACTACCCTGGAGGCGAACCTCCTTATCGTTCTAGGATGCACTGAAGAGCTGGCAGTGGTCACGGGGGAACTTCTAAGAGAAGGAAACGCCCCTGACAATTGTCTCGAGAGACGGCAGCGAAGCCGACTCCCCAGGCATAAACAGGACAGCTCTGCTTCGAAGCCACACAACAGGCACGAAGAAACAGCATTGTAAACTGGAAAATAAAAAAGAATAATTATTTAAAAGGAATTCCCCTGGGTCAAGCTCTGAAGAGAAACCCCGAGGGAATGAAAACACAAGAACGAAAGAAGGTATGCGGGCCCCCTCTCCCCCCCCCCCCCCCGCCATGCCCGGGGAGGGGGGGCGAAAACTTAACACTAAACAAATTATAACATTATAATTATGCAACTGACTTTGAATGTTCCAAGGCTCACCGACCCCCGAAGGGACGTGAGCCCCGGCTAAAAAGTAAAAAACAAAACACAATTATATTCATAAAAATAATTGTGACAAATAAAACGAAATAGCGACTCGGCCCTGAGAAGCTATCGTAGGCGTAGTAGGGAGTAAGAGGTGAACGACCTCAAGAGAAGGGCCGGTCTCCACGAAGGCAACCATGGTGGCCTAGGAGAGAAAGGCCGTGATCTAGAAAAGACCGAGGTGGCCTGCAAGCCGGCGATCACTCTCTTAGACGTACACAACACACACCGCACAACACCGAAAGCAAAGGAAACTTACTATTTTCTATACACAAAAATATATATAAACATTAATAATGTTTAAATATATTAAGTATAGGAAAAGGTAAGATAAAAGACAAAACAATAATGGCCGTCAAGTGAGGATAGGAGCGGAGACTTCCGATCGCTATCTGAGCCAAAAGTAAAGTGAGCTACTCACCGGTGTGTGTGAGGGGGGAGGGGTAGCTAGCTACCCCTCTCTACCCCCCCCCCCCCCCCCGCTAACTAGCGGTGGGGTAGGAAACCCTCGTTAAATCTTTATGGCTCGTCATTCAGCTACGCCGAAGTAATTACCCCATGTAAATAGCGTGGTTTGTATTTCAGTTACGGAACAAATAACAGAGGTAGGCCTTTGTCTGGTGTGTGAATGTTCGGTGGCATGGAGCGGGAGAGCAAAAAAATGTTTGTGGTCCCTTTGGTGAACCAACCAAGAAATGACGAGACCCTTGTGCCCTTGATGCAACGTTATATCAAGGCGGGGAGCGTAATCCACAGTGATTCATGGAAAGGATACAAAGATCTGGCCACTGCAGGGTATGTGAGCCTCATTGTGAATCATTCAGAAAATTTTGTGGATCCCAAGACAGGTGCACATACTCAAAACATAGAAAGGCTGTGGCGGGATATCAAGATTTACGTTCTCCGTGGTGGAATTCAAAAAAAATATTTTATTCAATATTTATCTCGTTATGTCTTTATCTGCCAAGTAAAAATTATTATAATACGTATTTTAATGTTCAGTTTCGTTTTTCAATAATTAGCAAACGAAAGTGTGCTTATCTTTCAAGCACAAGAGGTCCGAGCCCATACATAATTTCCTGCTTCAAGACGCCAAACTCTACCCCCACCCATCTATGTCTACGTCTCCAACAGGGTCAGTGACAGTTCTTCCTTTGTCAACGGAAGACCCTCAGCCTTCGACCTCCCAAACTTAAGGTAAGGATTTATTTGTGAACTATGATTTCGTTTTAGTTTGAGACCTGGGAAGGGGGTCCGGGGGCTTGCACCTGACTAGGGGCTTGTGACTTGGGAAGGTTTGTGACCTGGGAAGGGGGTCGGGGGGCTTGCCCCCGCCTAGGGTTTGTGACTTGGGAAGGGGGTCGGGGGCTTACCCCGGGGCTAGGGGTTGTGACTTGGGAAGGTTTGTGACCTGGGAAGGGGGTCCTGGGGCTTGTGACTTGGGAAGCCCCTGGCTAGGTTGTGACTAGGGAAGGTTTGTGACCTGGGAAGGGGGTCCGGGGGCTTGTGACTTGGGCAGCTTTGTGACCTGGGAAGGGGGGCAAGCCCCTGGCTAGGTTGTGACTAGGGAAGGTTTGTGACCTGGGAAGGGGGTCCGGGGGCTTGCCCCCGGCTAGGGGTTGTGACCTGGGAAGGGCGTCCGGGGGCTTACCCCCGGCTAGGGGTTGTGACCTGGGAAGGGGGTCAGGGGGCTTGCCCCTGGCTAGGGGTTGTGACTTGGGAAGGTTTATGACCTGGGAAGGGGGTCGGGGGCTTGCCCCGGCTAGGGATTGTGACCTGGGAAGGTTTGTGACTTGTGAAGAGGGTCCGGGGCCTTGCCCCGACTAGGGGTTGTGACCTGGGAACAACTAGGTTAGGTTAGGTGGGTTTATTAGGTTCTCAGACAAAAGATTTAACACGAGCAAATTTTACATTATCAAACTCCTT
>NC_090736.1:152408054-152423054 GCF_036898095.1 Palaemon carinicauda
GCTATGGAACATGAAGCCAGTTTCTTATACGGAGTGGGTTGGCACAAAGTGACAGCTACTGAGCCTCGCCCTACATCCTCGACCAAAAACCAGGTGAGTTTTTGTGACTGAAAGATTATCGGAGGTTAAATTCTGCCACCTTTATTCTTCTTGTTGGTTGAAAATTCCCAAATTTCAACCGTAGATTTATCAAAAAGATCCTAAAGTACCCTTAGGATTTTCTACCGGTATCACATTTGTAGGTTTATTTCAATTCTGTTCATTCCTTTGATCCTAAAGTACCCTTAGGAGCTTCTAACGGTATCACATTTGTAGGTTTATTTCAATTCTGTTCATACCTTTGGAATGGTAAGTTTAAATAGTACTTCTGTTTCAGATGTGATGCTGTCACTGATGACCTTGTGGTGCACTCCAGTACTTTGGAAGAACACCTAAAGATCTTGAGACCCGTTTCATAAACTTAGAGAAGCAAGACTGACTGTCAACCCTGCAATGAACTACCATTGGGAAAAGTCTCGTAAATTGGCTCATAAAGTTATGAGCGGATTGATTGCACCAAAGGATGCTGTAGTTACTGGCATCAACGAATTGACTACTATAAAAAAGGCATTACTGCTCTTTGGTATGGCTGCATTTATCCGTAGTTCTTTCAGAACTTTTCTGAAGTTCCTGCGCACCTGATTCTTGCCAGCCCCAAGATTGACGAAAGTGAACAGAAGTCTTATGTGATGAAGGCACCTGAATTCGACAAGCTGTTTTTTATCAAGATGCTGCTGGTGGTGTGGCTTTAGGGGCAGTTTTGATGCAGACTGGTGACTTATGATTTAAGTTTCTTGTCAAAGTAACTGAAGCCCCCTTAGCTCCTGGAGAACAGTGGAGGAGGCGGCTTTAACTCTCAATCATGCTCTTGAGAAATTTAATTTGTATATGGATAATCTCACTGTATAAGGTCCTTTGTCTTTTGTAAATAAAAATAAAAAAATTCAGAACTTTTCAGTCCATGAGACATTCTTTTGTGAATAAATTTAAAAAAAGGTGCTATAATGACCTGGGTTCTGCAGCATTATAACTTTGGAAAATTGCAAATCAAAGATAAGTCAACCTTATTACTTGCATGCTTTCCAAGTGTTCACTTTTTTCAATATATATACAGAAATTCTAATGTATCAGTTTATTACATGGATCCATAATGGTTCTCTTAAGGGAAAGGATAAGTTGTGAAATATTGTCTTTATCTTTTTATTCTTTCGCAGTTATGTATTCATGAAATTTGCCATGTAACTTAATTGTTTGTAATTAATATTTCTTGTTGGTACGTTTTAATCTTTGAAAAATGTTTTTGAGATTAACTGGCTCTTTGTTTATTACTAAGTGTTTCTGAAATTGCTCCAGCAAGAGTTTTCTTTACTTTATTACTTTATTCTATTAGCAGATTTACCTTTTTTTTAGTTTTGAGGCGATATAGGATTGTTAAATTAAACCTAGATATTTATTTAAATAGGGTTGTTAAAATAAAATAAAAATAAAAAATTTGCCTTCATTAGTCTGTCTCCTTCATTATATATTGAATCCTATTAGCGGACTGTCCCTATAGACAGAGTTAGCATTAAGAGTAACATAAGACCCATATAATACTACACAGGTGTGTATATATATATATATATATATATATATATATATATATATATATATATATATATATTTACATACACATACATATATATACATATATTTACATACACATACATATTTACATACACATACATATATATACATATATATACATATATATACATATATATATACATATATGTATATACATTTGTATATATGCATATATATCATCATATACATATGTACAAATATATGCATATATGTTTATATATACAGTATATATATTTGTATATAACATATTTAAGTAGATGTGCATGTGTATACATAAATACTCTATACGTACACATCTTAATAATATATAAACTGTAAACAACAAAACTGTAAACATCAACTATAAGCCTTTCTAGTCCACTGCAGGACAAAGGCCACGGACTTGTCCTTATTCCTTTCAGGGGTTTGGCAAGTTTTGATTAACACGCTGGGCACCGTGAATTGGTGGTGATGGGAGATTTTATAACCACTCACGCAACATAGCATGGGTGGTCCTGACTAGTACAGTCAGAAGCTCTTGTCTTTGTGTGATTTCGCCTGGGGCTCAGATCTAGAGATCGTTCAGAGAATCCAGACAACGTATAAAAAATTTGGTTTATTTACTATGAGATTCAGGGCCTCTGTAACACGGTTTTTTCGCAATAATTTTTTATCTATGAATTTCATAGATATAAAGCTTATTCAGAATGCACATTTTATCTACACATATTTTGACTATATTCTGCATTACGTAGGTTGAATAAATTTGGTACTTATAATGTAAAAGTGACGTTTTTTTAAGACGGGCCAACTTACTCGGAGAAAAGGTTTCGAACGCACTCGTTACGTAACTTATGACGGCATTTCTTCCCTCTTTCTCGATCGATGATTGGCTATACGTAACGAAGGCTATACCTCTGCCAACAATGACACAAAAGTTTAAATAAAAGAAAAGCAGTACAACTTTATGAACTCTGAAACCTCTCCACTGATAATTGTCATAATGAACAAACCAACAAAATATGGTAATAAATACAAAAACACTTCGATTATTAGTCTAACTCCCAAAATAAGTTTTCTAAGAAATTACAGTCTACTTTATAGGTCACAATCACATTGACAAGGTGTAGGGAATAGTTGGTAATTTTCAAAAACGTAGTAGACAAGCTTGATTTGATAACTGCTATATCCAATGTCAAGCAATTTTTATTTATTGTCTATCTACCTCCATATTTACTGAAAAAAAGCCGGTACCGTATTTTGGCTTTAAACCTTCACCAATAATTATCGTCAGAATGGTGACTTCATGAGGCTCCACCCACTTTGGCCTCGTTATAATTCAGGATAACACTGAAGGCTATCATGGGCATTGTTGGTTTATAAAATCTAAATTCTGGCTATAAAAACTCAATTCTCGAGTAGTTGTAAGAAGTGCTAAATGATCCTCAAGGATCTCAGCAGTTGGCCTAAACTTTTAATTCATGTATACTACTGTTGCGGCACTACTGCTACAGTAGTATTACTACGCTAGCACAGATACCCCACCCACATTTATGTATCGTTCCGCCATTCATAAAGTCTTCGTCATGTTTATTTTTCACTGTGCAGTAAGCCATGGCCTCCTCAGAAATTAAGTTTAACATTAGATGATAGGTTATTTCATTAAGCTGACAAATTATGGCAACTGGGTATGTTATTGCCGATGTTGAAGCTAAAGATAAAGTATGGTATCATTCCTTCATTGCATTATCATCGTTACTACTATTTGTTTGGCTACATGTAGTCATTATTTTAAAGGATAAATGAATTATGTTCACTTTACTTCTATAAATTCCCATTAGATGTACAAATAAAACTCCTAAAACTATTCATGATTTATTTACAAAATGCAGTCATGCCCAAAACATAGCCAACACGGTCGTACGGCCTAAGAAGAAGAAACAAATATATATCGGATGATCCGTTGGTCTGATGGAGATTTTAGCACAAAAATCTTATTTTAACAAAAATAGTTAAATAAAGACTGTTTACATACAATCTCTCTCTCTCTCTCTCTCTCTCTCTCTCTCTCTCTCTCTCTCTCTCTCTCTCTCTCTCTCTCTCTCTCTTGGTGGCATAGAGAATAGTTAATGGAAATGTTCAAAAGCCTGAATGACATTACAAGTATTACAATCATGTTACGCTAAATACAAATCAGACCATAAACATTGGATTTAAACTAGAAACTGAATAATTACCTATTCAGGCTATAGTAAATATGGCCACGGGCTTTCTCTTGACTGTATAAAGTTGCATGTCGTAAGACAAATGCAGTTTTGCAACCACGGGGGCAATTCCAAATCCTGTTAGCTATTCTTGACTGTTATGGGTTTCAGAGCCGATGGAAGAAAGTGAATGGGTGTCTGGTGGATGGGCGGGGCAAAATTTTGTCAAAAGGTTTTTACATTGCTTACGTAATGAATGTTTTCGACTCTTGGCTCGTTATCACTGGCTATGGCGTCGACTAGATCATTTTTACTCTATAAAAATTAAAACTATCGGGTTTAGGTTATTGATAATGCTGACAAAATTTGTGTGTGGTTGTAAAATATACATATGTCAACTTTCAGCTACATCCGATGCTTTGATAAGGAGCAAAGTCCAAAAAACCGTGTTACAGAGCCCCTGAATCTCATAGTAGTAATAATAATAATAATAAAAATAGGAATAATAATAGTAATAATAATAATTTGAAATACTAGACTCTTAATCATAACGATATATCTCCTAAGTTAATAAAAAATAAAACTTAATTCATATTAACTTGTCAAAGTTGCATACGAATTTACCTCGTACCATCAAGTCAATTCTAGAATTTAACACTCAAATGGCTATAACGTTTCTACTTATAAACCTGACTTATTCACTTGACACAATTTTAGAGATCTCCGTCTGGAACTAAAATAATCTCTCTCTCTCTCTCTCTCTCTCTCTCTCTCTCTCTCTCTCTCTCTCTCTCTCTCTCTCTCTCTCTCTCTCTCTCTCTCTCTCTCGACCAGAAGACCAGTGGCAAATGTTTAGAACTAATGCTAAAATAACAAACTAACTTTCAGTGAACATATTAACACAAGTTATTAAAATTGCCATATTATTGGCTCAGCTATGTAAGGTTAAAGGATCATTTCCCTTTAAAGATCATAAAAATAATTGCATTACTCTTTCTATCTCCTCACCTAAATAACTGCATGGCGGCGTTGTGGGGGGAGGGGGGTTAGCATTAGACACCGCCAGCCATCGTTTCGTTAATTGTAATTAAAACAAAATGGTAATCATAAGCTCCAGTGATTAATCAGCTCATACGTAGCAAGTTCGCCCCTCCTATAAGTTCTTCTTAATGATATGATGTTGCAAACAATTGTATAAAACAAATATAAAGATTTAAGGCGAAAAATAATTCAAGAACAATTAGTTCATCCTTATGGAAGAAGCAGCCCACGCTTAACTCTCCCCTTCATAGGCGTTAATATGTGGGTCAGGGATTAGGTCATTCATATGAAGAGAATAAGAAGTTTTGGAAAGAAGTGAAGAGTGTAAGGAAGGCTGGCTCAAGAATTGAAGAGACAGTGAAAGATGGAAATAGAGGTTGTTTAAAGGAGAGGAGGGAAGGAAAAGATAGGCGGAATATTTTGGAAGTTTACTGAATGTTGAGGATAATAGGGAGGCAGATATAATTGCTGTTGCAGGTGTTGAGGTGCCGGTGATGGGAGATGAAAATGAGAGAGAGATTACAAGAGAGGAAGTGAGGAGAGCACTAGATGAAACGAGAGTAGGAAAAGCATCTGGTATTGATGGTGTGAGAGCTGAGATATTGAAGGAAGGGGGTGTGACTGTACTTGAATGGTTGGTGAGATTGTTTAATATGTGTTTTGTGTTGCCAATGGTACCAGTAGATTGGGTTTGTGCTTGTATTGTACCACTATATAAGGGTAAGGGAGATGTGCATGAGTGTTGTAATTCAAGGGGTATTATTTTGTTGAGTGTAGTTGGAAAATTGTATGGTAGAGTACTGATTAATAGGATTAAGGATAAAACAGAGAATGCAATCTTAGAAGTACAGGGGGGTTTTAGAAGAGGTAGGGGTTGTATGAATCAGATTTTTACAGTAAGGCAGATATGCGAGAAATATTTAGCAAAAGGTAAGGAGGTGTATGTTGCGTTTATAGATCTGGAGAAAGCGTAAGATAGAGTTGATAGGGAAGCAATGTGGAATATGATGAGGTTACATGGAGTTGGTGGAAGGTTGTTGCAAGCAGTGAAAAGTTGCTACAAAGGTAGTAAAGCATGTGTTAGGATAGGAAATGAAGCGAGTGATTGGTTTCCGGTTAGAGTGGGGCTGAGACAGGGATGTGTGATGTCGCCGTGGTTGTTTTACTTGTATGTTGATGGAGTGGTGAGAGAGGTGAATGCTCGAGTGCTTGGACGAGGATTGAAACTGGTAGACGAGAATAACCATGAATGGGAGGTAAATCAGTTGTTGTTTGCGGATGATACTGTACTGGTTGCAGACACAGAAGAGAAGCTTGGCCGATTAGTGACAGAATTTGGAAGGGTGTGTGAGAGAAGGAAGTTGAGAGTTAATGTGGGTAAGAGTAAGGTTATGAGATGTACGAGAAGGGAAGGTGGTGCAAGGTTGAATGTCATGTTGAATGGAGAGTTACTTGAGGAGGTGGATCAGTTTAAGTACTTGGGGTCTGTTGTTGCAGCAAATGGTGGAGTGGAAGCAGAGGTACGTCAGAGAGTGAATGAAGGATGCAAAGTGTTGGGGGCAGTTAAGGGAGTAGTAAAAAATAGAGGGTTGGGCATGAATGTAAAGAGAGTTCTGTATGAAAAAGTGATTGTACCAACTGTGATGTATGGATCAGAGTTGTGGGGAATGAAAGTGACGGAGAGACAGAAATTGAATGTGTTTGAGATGAAGTGCCTAAGAAGTATGGCTGGTGTATCTCAAGTAAATAGGGTTAGGAACGAAGTGGTGAGGGTGAGAACGGGTGTAAATGAGTTAGCAGCCAGAGTGGATATGAATGTGTTGAGGTGAAAAGTTTCTACAAAGGTAGTAAAGCATGTGTTAGGATAGGAAATGAAGCGAGTGATTGGTTTCCGGTTAGAGTGGGGCTGAGACAGGGATGTGTGATGTCGCCGTGGTTGTTTTACTTGTATGTTGATGGAGTGGTGAGAGAGGTGAATGCTCGAGTGCTTGGACGAGGATTGAAACTGGTAGACGAGAATAACCATGACTGGGAGGTAAATCAGTTGTTGTTTGCGGATGATACTGTACTGGTTGCAGACACAGAAGAGAAGCTTGGCCGATGAGTGACAGAATTTGGAAGGGTGTGTGAGAGAAGGAAGTTGAGAGTTAATGTGGGTAAGAGTAAGGTTATGAGATGTACGAGAAGGGAAGGTGGGTCAAGGTTGAATGTCATGTTGAATGGAGAGTTACTTGAGGAGGTGGATCAGTTTAAGTACTTGGGGTCTGTTGTTGCAGCAAATGGTGGAGTGGAAGCAGAGGTACGTCAGAGAGTGAATGAAGGATGCAAAGTGTTGGGGGCAGTTAAGGGAGTAGTAAAAAATAGAGGGTTGGGCATGAATGTAAAGAGAGTTCTGTATGAAAAAGTGATTGTACCAACTGTGATGTATGGATCAGAGTTGTGGGGAATGAAAGTGACGGAGAGACAGAAATTGAATGTGTTTGAGATGAAGTGCCTAAGAAGTATGGCTGGTGTATCTCGAGTAAATAGGGTTAGGAACGAAGTGGTGAGGGTGAGAACGGGTGTAAATGAGTTAGCAGCCAGAGTGGATATTAATGTGTTGAGGTGGTTTGGCCATGTTGAGAGAATGGAAAATGGCTGTCTGCTAAAGAAGGTGATGAATGCAAGAGTTGATGGGAGAAGTACAAGAGGAAGGCCAAGGTTTGGGTGGATGGATGGAGTGAAGAAAGCTCTGGGTGATAGGAGGATAAATGTGAGAGAGGCAAGAGTCCGTGCTAGAAATAGGAATGAATGGCGAGCGATTGTGACGCAGTTCCAGTAGGCCCTGCTGCTTCCTCCGGTGCCTTAGATGACAACGGAGGTAGCAGCAGTAGGGGATTCAGCGTTATGAAGCTTCATCCGTGGTGGATAACGGGGGAGGGTGGGCTGTGGCACCCCTAGCAATACCAGCCAAACTCGGTTGAGTCCCTTGTAAGGCTGGGGGGAACGTAGAGAAGAAAGTTCCTTCTTATTTTTCTTTTTCTTTTTTTTCTTTTGTTTGATGTCGGCTACCCCCCAAAACTGGGGGAAGTGCCTTGGTATATGTATGTATTATTATTATTAGGTATAAGCTACAACGCTAGTTGGAAAAGCTGGATGCTATAAGCCCAGGGGCTCCAACTGGGAAAAATAGCTCAGTGAGAAAAGGAAACAGAAATTAACTACAAGGGAAGTAATGAACAAATAAAATGAAATATCTTAAGAACAGTAACCTTATATCTATACTTTATAAACTATACGAACTTAAAAAACAAGAAGAGAAATAAGAGAACTCTATAAAGTTCTTTCATATATAAAGCATAGAAACTTAAAGAAAACAAGAGAAAGAAACATAAGATAGAATAGTGTGCCCGAATGTACCATCAGTCAAGAGAACTCTATCAAGGTATCAAACATTGAAATACTCTATCTCCTTAGCGTTCGAGATTTGAATAATCGTATTCAATTGACTGACCAGACAGTACTACATTGGATCATTCTCTCTGGTTACGGTTCATTTTCCCTTTGCCTACACACACACTGAATAGTCTGGCCTATTCTTTACATATCCTCCTCTGTCCTCATACACCTGACAACACAGATTACCAAACAATTCTTCTTCATCCAAGGGGTTAACTACTGCACTGTAATTGTTCAGTGGCCACTTTCCTCTTGGTAAGGGTAGAAGAGACTCTTTAGCTATGGTAAGCAGCTCTTCTAAGAGAAGGACACTCCAAAATTAAACCATTGTTCTCTAGTCTTGGGTAGTGCCATAGCCTCTGTACCATAGTCTTCCACTGTCTTGGGTTAGAGTTCTCTTGCTTGAGGGTACACTTGAGCACACTATTCTATCTTATTTCTCTTCCTCTTGTTTTGTTAAGTTTTTTATAGTTTATATAGGAGATATCTATTTTAATGTTACTCTTCTTAAAATATTTTATTTTCCTCTTTTCCTCTCCTCACTCACTGGGCTATTTTCCCTGTTGGGGCCCTTGGGCTTATAGCATCCTGCTTTTCCAAATAGGGTTGTAGCTTAGTAAGAAGTAATAATAATAATAATAATAATAATAATAATAATAATAATAATAATAATAATAATAATTTGCGTACTAGAGCTCTCTGTTTGTAAATAATTGTACTTACAATACCAGTGTCCATAGTTATGATATTCTGTTTGTAAAACCTGATCGAATTCCTAGCATTCAAACTGAATATTTGTTTAAAATTTCAAATTTCTAATGTGTATACAATAACTACATATACCATTTATCTTTATTATATGAATGTATATTTCAAGTCTATCTCAGGGTAATAATCTCATATATATATATATATATATATATATATATATATATATATATATATATATATATATATATATATGTATATGTATATATATATATGTATATATATATATATATATATATATATATATATATATATATATATATATATATATATATATAGTATATATATATATATATATATATATATATATATATATATGTGTGTGTGTGTGTGTGTGTGTAGGCATATGTGTGTATGTATATGTTCTGTGTAGGCATATAAATTTTCATTTTCTTCTCAATTACAATATAAATCTAGTTGTATTATTGTCCGACGAGCTCTGCTCCACACGGGCTTTATTATTATTATTATTATTATTATTATTATTATTAATTTTGGGGAATAGTAATAGACTGCAACTTAAAGCTATCAATCAATATATCTACCGGAACAGACATAAGAATATGAGCAAGGGTTTCGTACCCTCCGAAGACGTTGGCCTACACATAATATCTCGTATAATACCTATTACAGGTTATACTTAATAAATCCCAGGTCGCACGCAAAGCCTGCAATGTATCATAATTGATATCATAATTAAAGCAGGTCGTTTACAGTCTCAAAAAAAAGAAGTTAAATTTGACGCCCAAAATCGAGAACATCATCAACGGTCATCGGTTGAACCAGACTCTGGGTTGAACGGTTACTTGCCGAGCACACTCACTGACCACACCTCTCCAGACCCTTGGCTACCGCCGGGGACCCTCTCTCCTTCCTTCCAACAGACCCACAACACCCACTCCACCCCCCCCCCCCCCCTTACACACGAGCCCTATCCTACCCCCAGCGTTTAGTCCCTCCAGTTCATCTCACTATAATTTGATTATAATCGCATTTTGCTTTTTCTTAATATCATATTTCCTCATTTTATTCTCTTATTACTATACTTATGTTTCAAGTTCTATTTAAACACTAATTTATTTCATATTACCCTTTCAAATGTCTGGTGAAAGGGTTTGCGCATCGCCATGATCAGCAAGGCTGTACTGGTCAGGCCCACCCTTCTACTAGGTTGGTTTGCTGTGAGCGATCAGATTAAAGCATCCCACCGTCATCAATCTGCAGTGGCCAGTGTGGTGATGAAAATGGCCAAACACCAGACATGACTTAGGATATGTCTAATGCCTTTGACCTACAGTGGACTAGAAACAGCTTATTATTGTTGTATAATCCACGCCCGCGCGCACACACACGTGAAGCCATTATCTGATACAGATTGGGTGTTGGAGTAAACATTGTTGGAGTGTTGGAGAAAACCCGCTGTAGACTGTGCTGAAGGAGAATCACTGTTTTGGAATTAATGTTGGAGACGGTGATGAAGAAAGATTGTTGGAGACAGTGAAGGAGAAAGATTGTTTATAGTGATGGAGACAGATTGTTGGAGACAGTGATGGCTAAAGATTGTTGGAGACAGTGATGGCGAAAGATTGTTGGAGACAGTGATGGCGAAAGATTGTTGGAGACAGTGATGGAGATAAATTGTTGAAGATAGTGATGGAGACAGATTTCTGATGGCAATGGTGGAGAGAGATTGTTGGGGGCAGTTAGGGAGAAAATTGTTGGAGAAAGTGAAGGAGTAAAATTGTTGGAGACAGTGATGGTGAAAGATGTTGGAGACGGTGAAGGAGAAAGATTGTTTGAGACAGTGAGGGAGAAAGGTTGTTGAAGACAGTGATGGAGATAGATTGTTGGAGACAAAGATGGAGATAGTGATGGAGACAGATTGTTGGAGGCAGTAATGGAGAGAGATTGTTGGAAGCAGTAAGAGAAATATTGTTGGAGACAGTGAAGGAGAAATAATTGATGGAGGCAGTGATGGTGTAAGATTGTTGGAGACAGTAATGGAGATGAATTGTTGGAGACAGTAAGGGAGAGACATTGTTTGAGACAGTGAGTGAGAAAGATTGTTTGAGCCAGTGAGGTTGCAAGATTGTTGGAGACAGTAATGGAGATGAATTGTTGGAGACCACCATGATGGGGATAAATTGTTGGAGACAGTGAGGGTAAAAGATTGTTGGAGAGATTAATGGAGAGAAATTGTTGGAGACAGTGAGTGAGAAAGATTGTTTGAGACAGTGAGGTTGTAAGACTGTTGGAGACAGTAAGGGATAAAGATTGTTGGAGACCATGATGGGGATAGATTGTTGTAGACAGTGAGGGTAAAAGACTTTTGGAGAAAGTAATGGAGAAAGATTGTTGAGGGAAGTGAAGGAGAAGATTGTTGGAGACACTAATCGAGAAATTTGCCGGAGATGCAGATGGAGAAAGATTGTTAGAAGTTATATTGTAATCATTAGTAATGAAAGACTGGGAGAGCGATTTAAAGATTGTTGGAGAAGGAATCTTAGGGAAAGAATACAGAGGCAGTGATGGAGATAGACTTAAAGATGTTGCCGTAGAAACGTTGATGGGATGTTGAAGGACAATTGATGGAAACGAACTGTTCGTGAACATTTTGGTAAGAAAAGAGCTGCGAAAATAAATTGTTGGAGAAAAACGTTCCGGGATATGCTACATAAAAATTGGATGTTGGAGATTTTCGTTGGGGACTGCTGGCGTTGTCAAAGACAGTGTTGGAGGCACCACCTGCGTATTAGAGATACATTCCCAAGTGTTAGAGAAAAATTAAAAATAATGTTGGAGAATATGTTGGACATTCAGTGTATTCGGTTATAAGGTCTAGAGATAATCCTCTGTTAACACTAATCGTCTAATTCAACCTCTTACGAAAGGCTTCCATTAAAAAAGAAATCGTTTAATGATAAAAATAGAGAGAGAGAGAGAGAGAGAGAGAGAGAGAGAGAGAGAGAGAGAGAGAGAGAGAGAGAGAGAGAGAGAGAGAGAGAGAATTCAAATAGTTTATAACCGAACTCGTAGAATAACGTAGCCAGCTCGGACTATTGGTTGCTTTTAGTCCGAGCTGGCTATGTTATTCTACGAGTTCGGTTATAAACTATTTGAATTCTCTCAACATTAATGCCATGAGTTCATTAAGTATCGAAAACGTTGAAGACACAAAATTGCTAATACTTCCACACATTTTTTTTTTAAATCCGAGGTTTCCGATGTTATCGTCTAACTTAGAATAATATTATGTACATTGTATGTTTGTTTATTTATTAATTTATAAAGGAAAACTTGTGAACATTTACGTAGATAAAAACCAGCCCGCTGTATACCTAGCCTAGGCCGATTCCCCCCCCCCCCCCCCCGGGCGCCTAACGTTGTCATAGCAACCCTCGTATGGGTGTTAGAACTCTCCTCTGATAAAATAGATGAAATTAATCTTTCCTGGAGATTATTCTTTGATAAATATCTAACCAAACGACGTATTGAAGGACGAATTATACATATTACACTTACTTTAAAATGAGTATCGTACAACTACGAGATAGAGTAACAGCTGGCTACACTTTCCCCGCTCGAAAGCGCGGAGTTCAAAACATCTACACATACAAGGAAACATCCATAGAACAATATTAAGCGATATACTACACATGGAAATCAAATTTTACACTTACATTTCACAATGATATACCGCTGCAGGATAAATTCCATTTCCTACGATAAGAAGCGAAATAAAATGAAAACCGCGCGCGTAGATATTCACTTCATCACACTTACAGCAAGACTGAGGTGTCATGACCAGGGTTGCCAGATATGGGGATTTATCCCTAGATTTGGGAATTTTGGGTGTCTGATGGGGATACTCTATACTTATTTCTATGGAGAAACAAAGGTGAGTAAACCTTTATATTGTTGCAATTAGTTTGCTTGTACTTATATGAAAAATAGTGAGTGATTTCTTTATTGGTAAATCCTACGTGATCCGAAGAAAATATATTTGTGGAAATGGGGATTTTTTTATCATGACTTTTGGGGATTTTTAGACTAATCCATCTGGCAACACTGGTCATGACACAGGTCACAGCAGGGTTGCCAGTTTGGCCTTTTATCAGGCGAGAAAAAACTCAAATTTGGTTTTTTTTTAAAATTGATTGGCGGTTAGTAATATGAAAATAGGCGGGTCTTAAATACTATACCTTCTTTGTCTGCATCGTTCCCCACTTTTATGTAGGGTCGATGTTGTCTTAAATACTATATATTTAGCCTTTTTCTACTAATGGGTTGGCCTTTTAAAGCTTCTGTTGATTAGAAGTTGGCCTTTTTCTCATTTAGAAAACCTGGCAACTATAGGTCACAGGCTGATAAACACCTGATGGGCTGAAATTTAACGAGTTTTCTCCCAAAAATTCAAAATATGAAGATGACGAATTTACTTTTATTTGCTTAAATGCCAAATTAGATTTCCATTCGTGTTTTGTATTCAAAAGTAATTACTTTTATGTTCATTTACATAAGATAAGCGATCAGAATATTGTATTAGCGAGGATAATGGACAGAGTAATGGTGGCGTTGGCGGTGATGTGAGTTGTCCATCAATTGTTTTAGTAGGAAGATATTATTCGTATGTGTGCGTACGTACGTGTAAGAAGGTAGGAAGCCTTGGAGGAATAACTATGTTACTATCATTACCCCCAAGGAAGGAATACCGAGAATGGGAAGGTGTCTGGACTTCGGAGGAGGAGATACTCCGTAGGGGAGGTAAGGCTATGCAAGGTTTGACTTAACTAAAGAACAAACTTTCTATTGAATTGCATTTGTTTCTCCTACTTCTCCTACTCCTCCTATAACTCAACCCAAAACCTCAACTTTACCGAACAAAACCTCCTCCAGCCATACCTCAAACTAGGCCTAGGCTGACGTTTTGGAAATATGCATATTTCCTTTACCGAATAAGTTAAACAACAACTGCGAGTTCTTATATCTTGTAGCAGCCTTCCCTTAGAAGGCTGGTGCCATCATTGCATCTCAGGCGGTTAACTGTAGGCATTTTAAAGGGTCCTTTGCAGTATCTCTCCCTTAGTCCCTAAACAGCAAATGCTACATTCACTGTAGGCCTATAGCCTTCCACTTTACTTCTAATTCCATCTTGTTGCTTTTCAAGTTCTTTCAACTTCATATTGCAACTCAGGGAGGTTTGGCCTCCCCGGATCAAGCGCCAAACCATAGCAAACTCTGCACTAAATTCATATAGGCCTATCCATGACTATGAGAATAAGGAGCTTTTTAACATGGTTTCATTGTTTGATATTTTTATTTTTCGCTTCTCAGAAATTGTGGAAAAAAATATCTTACCTAAAGAGTTTCCTGAAGACGAACGTGATAAAGAAGGAAGAAAGGAAGGCGAAAAGGAAGAAAGGAGGGAAGGAATATAGGACAATGTCAGTGATCATATATTACTCTATGCTAGAAAATGATGGCCTTTTCGGTTTGACTGCCGCAAATATTATGAAACCAAAATACATTTTTCTAATGCAGTTTTTTATGCTCTTTCCGAAAATGTATTTTTTTTTTTCCAGAAATGAAACTAAAAACGTTATGGCTATTTAAAGGTGTTTATTTCCTATGTATCTGTTAAGAACACAAAATCGTTGAAAAACACAAGGGTAGGTTAGGTTAGACGTTAGGTTAGGTTAGGTTAGGTTAGGTTAGGTCTCAATGTTAACTTATCTCTCTTAGATAGTTGTTGTAGTCCACAACCACGTCATGGCTAATACCCAGTTCGTCGCTAGCCATATTATCTGAAGAAAAAATTTAAAATTTATTTTCTTAACAAATGTATTGGAAATAGCCATCTTTAACTGGTCATAACTTTTTTTATTTTTCATTTCTCGAAAAAAAA